>NC_056579.1:20626237-20676237 GCF_018340385.1 Cyprinus carpio | reverse complement strand
TCTGTCAAATAAATGCTAATAATAAATAAAATAATAAAATTAAATAATAAAAAAAAAAAATTAAACACCAAAACTGCTTTTAACGTTGATAATAATATGAAATATTACTTGAGCAGCAAATCAGCAAGTTAGAATAATTTCTGAAGGATCATGTGAAAAATGTGAAAAGTCATGTTGAAATTCAGCTTAACATCACATATGAATAAATCACATTTTAAAATATATTCAAATCGAAAACAGCTATTTTGAATGAAAATATTATTTCAAAATATTACTGTTTTTACAGTATTTTGGATCAAATAACTGCGGCCTTGTGAGCAGTTGGTGAGCTAAGAGACTTATTTATTCAATTCAAAAATCTTATCAAACTCAAACACTTTAAGGGCCACCAGCCCTTTGTTTTGATGTCTATCAGGGGGCTGAAGCTTTAATTTGGTTGGTCACACCATCAGAAATAAATTGCACTCTGGTAATCACTTAAAATGAAGAAGAAGTATTTAATATTCTGCACTATGTCTGGTATCTAATCAAATAATTGATCATGTGACTCTTTGTATAGGGTCAGATGATCCAGCTTCATCCCAAATCATGCTGGAGCACACAGTTTATTTAAATTATTTTTTTGTTCAATTCAATATTTCACATTGTACATATAATGAAACAAAATAATGTATGAAAAATATTAAAATGGCTAAATAGAAGCATTTACATTTATGAAATGATGTGACAGTGAAGTTTTGAGTTGATTTGATTTGATTTTGTGTTTATTTCTTATAATTACTAACATCTTATCAATAACGGCATCCTCTTTTTGGGCTGGGCAAAAATGTAAACAGCAAAACCTTTTCTGAAATGAAAGTCATTATAATATCAATCCAGACGGACTGAAGCACTCGCCAGGCTTGTGTTTATCAGGGAATTCTTTGCGCTAGTGGCTGATTTCAGTAGCACTTCAGGCCTGGGACCGGGGCAAGGGAAGTGTGTGTGTGTGTGTGTGTGTGTGTGTGTGTGTGTGTGTGTGTGTGTGTATACGTGTGAGCGCTCATAAAATTAGAGAGTCTCACACTCTCTCTCTGCCAGTGTTGGGTTACCCTAGACCAAACACGCTGCAATATTTTAGAGTGTCTACTTTCACCACCCTAGTAATGATGGATGCCCCCAGGTCCTGGGGTGCTGTATGAGTGTGTGTGTGTGTGTGTGTTATAGGAGAGGCCTGACCTCTCTCACACTCAACACAATTGAAAGTGGCACTGTAATGTGAGCAGAAGGGCCTGTGGGTGATCTTGGCCCACTGGCCATATCCGAGTGAGAAAGCCCCCTTTCATAACTTTCAGAGACCTTAAAGTTCAACACTCAAATGCTACAGCTGTTTTCATGTTGTTTTTGTGGTAGTGTTATTGTTTGAAGATCTTTCAAAGACCTGTCATGGCACCACATGCTTGCAAGATAAGTGAATGTATTTCATCTAACTAAATCAAACTAAAAATGAAATAATTGACAAAGCAACACAAAATCAGGCAAGTTTTTATTCAACAAAAGCATGTAGTAAAAAGAAAACAGTCCCATAACTGTATTATTGTTTAAAGTATGGAAAAAAGCAGCATGAGCATTCTTCAGAATATCTCCATTTGTGTTCCTCAGACATTTGTTCGATTAACAAGAGAGGATCCCTGCAGACCCTCATGACTGTGTGAATGTCAACAAGTCTCTTAAGTAAAACTTAAGTACATCCTCCACCTTTCACTGACTTCTTTAAGCACAGTTAAGCCCAGTTATTGGCGAACATAATGTTTCCTATCGGACCCAAATAAATTAAACTTGCTCTCATCACTACTTTGGACCAGTTCTCCTTTCTCCACACAACATGCTCTTCAGCAAATGTGAGTCTAGCCTTTTGATTCTTTCTGCTGATGAGAGGCTTGGTCACTGCAGAGTGCGCCTTCAGTCCGACTTCTTTTAAACGACGAGACACTGTATGCCAAGACACATCCTTACCCTGTTCAGCGCTGAACTGGCGAGCAATCCCAGCTGCAGTGTTGAACCGATTCCCCACTGAGAGTCTCTGCATTATCCTTCCTTGTCTGGCATTTGTCTAACCTGTACAACCGGCCTTTTTGGGGGACTTGAATGAATTAGTGTCATTGTCAGCTGCAATGCTCACAGATTTTAAATGACCAGTTTCTCTTTCAGTGGTTGAAAGGGTCATCCCTTTGGCCCTTTATCTGGACAACCTGCTGTCAGAGGATTTCGGGCACTTTAGAGCGGCTCGCCATCTTGCTATTTCAGTGAAAATTAGAGGAATGCTGTCAGTTAAATAGGGTTTGTCATATAAAAAAAAAAAAAATAACAACATGCCACATATACACAAAAAAAACTGAGATATATCTAAAAGTTCTCTAAAACTCATAACATATTATTTCAAAAAAAATCAAATTTAAAGGGGTCATATGATGCTATTTAAATTTTTCCTTTCTCTTTGGAGTGTTACAAGATCTTGGTGCACTTTCCTGTGAGAGTAGCCTACAATGCCAGTGTCTATTTCTATAAAGTTGGGCAATTCCAACTTTGAAAGGACAGTCTGCCGCTTCTGAATCACAATCTGTAAGTACATTTACATATTTTAAAAAAATTGTCACTGATGATTCAAATGTGAGTTTTGAGCAGTGTAGAGTAGCGCTTGTTGTTTGTCGTTTCTCAGATCACAAATGCAGACATGGTTTTATGTTTACATGGCGCGATACACTACGCAATGCGTAAAAACACAGTATAAGTCATTATAATCAATAATTATGTCCTTTATCGTGGAAAGTCTTATTGATCTTAAACCCTTATATAGATTTGGAACTAATTTGGTGTCTAAATGTTAAAAGAATACTCTTTCTTTAACCCAAAACACTACATGTTACATTGCTTTCAGTTTCACATCCCTCTAATCAAAGCACATAAATTCACAATCATCGATATATGCTTGACCTGACCCTGAATGATCAGCACTCTGTGTGCTTACAAACGTTTCTCAGTAGAAATCTCTGCACTCCAGCAAACTCCAAACTCTCATGATACTTTGTTAAAGCCATTAAATTTGATTAAAATAATATATCTATGAAGCTTCACATAAGCAAGAAAACCTGTGGGAAAATCATATTTTGCTTGGCATGTTGTGCATTGGTTTTAATGGTGGTTTGATTAAATTGGGCCCATTGTCATGCCAGCAGAGAAGAGCAGCTACAGCGCCTTTGTGCTGCGTCCACACTGAGCGGTTTGTCCACAGCTCTTATCAATGAGACTGATTTGATTATGAGCTCATAAGAGCGAGAGCAGTTCTCATGTTTATGGTGCGCTCAGCAGCTCACAGCACAATGTCAGCTTGTCCGCGGGGCACTCCATGAAGAGGTTTCATTCTCTGAACTGCAGTCATGCCTGCACAACCTATTTCCTTTATCTGTGATTTAATTGTGTTTGCTGGAGCTCATGTGTGTGTCTAGACCTTTGTCCTGGCCACAACTGAGCTGAGCCTTAGGAAACATAGAAAACACACTCATTGCACTCAGAAATACACATTAGAGGGATAGTTCCCTGAAAAATAAAGAACAAATGACTTTCTTTCATATGTAGAGCACAGAAGTAAACATTCTGAAAAATGTTCACGCTGCTCTTTTCAGAAGGGCAACACAAAACCAAATAAAACATCATACACATCAAAAAAAGCCTGATCTAACTTTTACAACAAAATTCAATTCAAATCTTACATATTATAAATTCTTCCACAATTAGTCAAGTCAAGTCAAGTCTGCTTTATTGTCAATTCTTCCACATTTACAGTACATACATACATAGAATTGAAATTGCGTTACTCTTAGACCCATGGTGCATACCAGATAACACTAACAGTAGAGCCTAAAAAAATACAGATAGATACAGATCCAATATAAAAAAAAAAAAAAAAATACAACTATACAAATAAGGGCATGTAAAAAAATAAAAATAAAGTTAAATAAAGCAGCACAAGGCACATGGTAGGTATTACTGATAGGGCCTAGTCTGTGTTTTGTATTAAAAGAGCAGTGTGAACTTTTTTGGTGAACTATTAAACCTCTGTCTATTTGCTGTGTTTGCAACAAAATGTGAGTCGTATATTGTGTGTCATAATCAGTAGAAACATCAGTATGAATGAACACAATCCCTGTAGAGAGCCAGTATCAAATTACCAGGAAACATAGTCAAACAGAAGCCAATCTAACCTGGTAATCTCTAATATATACACATATGTGTATTTCATTCACATATCTTTATTTCTTATCATCTGTATGTTGGTGTTGTCTCGGTGTACTGGAAGCTTCAGTCACCAGAACAGATTTCTTATATGTGCAAACATATTCGGCAATAAAGATTAGAAACAAAAAAAAATATTTGAAGCTCTTTTCCTCTGTCCCAGACATTAGGTCTGGCATTGTTTTTTTGTCTGGATCTTTAAATTCATTAAAAAAAAAATACATTAAATGCAGTTGATGCAGTCATACATACCTCCAAATGTCCTTCCTGATATCATAACTAAAAGAGAAAAAGAGTTATTGAAAGGAAAACCTCATGAAATAGTACTTATTATCTTTTATTATTATTATTATTATTATTATTATTATTATTATTTATTATTTATAATAATAATAATTTATTTATTTGACAATAAAATAATTATTTATTTTATTAATTATAAAATTAAATTATTATTATTTTTTTTGTTAAATAATTAAAAAATTATAAAAATAATTCAAATAATTATTTTTAAATAAATAATTCATGCTTTTTTATGGTCTATATTATATATATAGATATATATATATATTATATTAGCTATATATATATATAATATGCTGATGTATATATATATACACACACACACACACACATACATTTTATTTAAATATAAATAAAATTTTCCGCATCATTACTCCAGTCTTCAGTGTCACATGATCCTTCAGAAATCATTCTAATATGCTGATTTAATGCACAAAAAAATTGCATAATATAATTTTGAAACAGTTGTTCTGCTTAATTTTTTTTTTTGAAAACCAAAAGTCATTTTTTTTTCAGGGTTCTCTGATGAGTAGAAAGTTCAAAACAACATTTATTTGATTTTTCTTTATTACTATTATTTAGATTTTTTTTGTAACAGTGTACACGTTTTTGTATTTACTGTCACTTTAATACTTCCTTGCTGAATAAGGTATAATTTTCTTTAAGCAAGTATATTTTCAAAATGTAGTCCTGCAAGCCAGAGTGAGTATATCTTGTCCACTTTTATTTTTTATTATTAATTTGCTTTGTCAAGACCTAAAGGAAGAGAGAGAGAAAAAAACCCCACAAAAAATAAAAAAAAGTATTCAACATAACTTATGCTAGGTCTTACATGTAATCCAGTAGAGTAGATGACATTTGTGCTACACTGAAATTTATTGTCCACAGAAAGCAGCGGTGCCCTGAGGCATGCTGGGAACTGTAGTCCTGTAGTGTCGTGAATGAGCTCCAGCGGCCCCTCACAGCATGCAGATGAGTCAAGCCAATTAAACTACACCACTCAGCTTTAACAACCAGCACAACCAATTCCACCCACTGCTTAATTGCCTTAAGTGGTTGAGCGCTGAGAAAGGGAGCTGATTTAGCAGCGGGGGGTCGTCACTTAATAACTCCTCATTTCCTTCATTTTACACAGTTAGCATGAGTTATGTGCTCTATAAGGAGGCGACATAGATGGCCAGCCTTTCATGAATGTCAGCACTATGCCAGAGAGCTTCGGCCAAGAATTTGACCCCTTGTGTTTAATATATGACTTAGTGACTGCTAATGATAATTGTGGAGTACTTGATTATGCGTCAGAGTTTCCGACATGCATGTGATTTAATGTACAGTAAAGCAGCGTCTTTGTGCCTAATAAAGGATGTATTGTCACAGACGACCGGCCATCAATAACCCTCATTAAAGTGTCTGAGATGGTTTGTGAACGATCGTTATTGTGTTCTGATGGGAAACCTGGATGTGATAATCAGCTTCTGTATGTTTTTGCTAAGAACTTTCAGAGACAATTTTGCGTTTTGAACTGAATAAATGTGTTTTAGTGTACATTTACGGAAGGCGCCAGAGGCGACTGTAAAACTGTAAAAAGATGGAAGTTTATTGCGGAGTCCAGTCCAAACAGCTCTATAGGGAAAACTTTTAACACCTTACTGGCTCATACAGAGCCCTATTGTCTCACTCTCAGTTACATAATCACTGACATCATCAAGAAGAGACTATAACAGCCGTCTGAGCCTTTTCTCGCACACGTTCACACTTATCCAATCACTCATTTGTTCACATATGAACTGTGTGACTCAGTCTTTCTCAGAGAAGACGATCGTTTGGGTTTTGGCTCTGGCTGAAGAGCAGGTATGAACATGTGAAAAAGGAAATGCAACACCTTCTGACATAAGCTTTATTACAGCTCCTTTTCAAATCCACAATGGCATGAGTTAATTATCATAGCAGACATAATTAAGGTGGGTGTGATTGTTTATTTAGCTATTATTGTGTTTGATTATGTGACAATTAGATGGAACTTGTTCCTGTACACTATTGTTCAAATGTATCACATAGTTTCTGTTAGATTTCCTGAGTTATACTGTTAAACATAATGAGTTAATACTAGAATGTCTTTCAGAATCTAGTATTTGTTTCTTTGATTACGCTGGTACTGTAGCTAATCCCATGTTTCTGAAATTAAACTTGCAGGAACGATGGTCATTATTTATATAAACAACAGTAGGGGCATTATTTTCCACCAACCATTTATATTTTTACAAGGGTTTTACACCAGTTTAAATATTCTTTTATACCAAGACTACTAACTAAAAAGCAGTGGTGACAAATAAGCTGAAAAACAGTAGTAACTAATATGAGTAACTAATAGTAACAAGTAACTAATTACTAGTAACTAATAGTAATTTAATGTTATATACTGTCATAGTATCCTTTCAATGAAAAGAAGAGTGATTACTTAAATTAGTGAATCATTTTCAAACTCAGTTTCGCTAAAAAGTGCCAGACTTCCCTTGTGAAAAAGAAGAACATTTTAGGATACTTACTACAGAAATAATATACTTTAAAAGAAGACTTAAGTGCGATCTGAATGAAAGGTTTTTGGACGCTTAATTGCATGTTATTTACAAATGAATGAAAATGTATTATAGTTGAAATAGATATTAACTGGATACACCTAAGTATGACTTATCTTTATATAATTTCATAATTAATTTCATTGTCTGTGAAATATGATTAAAGTGTACTGCTGAATCTACTAACAAGCATTATAAGCTAATTTAAGTAAACCAAAATATACTTTAGTGTCATTTCTATTGAAACTTGTACCTCATGTATTTAAATATATTTGTAATAATGAAGCTGCAATTTAGTACATTTAAAATATATTAACTTTAAATGTAATTGAAAAACACTACAGTTAAAGATATTAAGTACTTTAGTTGTTAGTCAACACATCAAAACAAGTGTACTTCTTTAAAGCACAACAACACATTATTTAAACATTATGATTTCAGTTGTACTTTAAACAAAGCTTTAAATCTGACATTATTACAAGAAGTGAACTTAAGCATACTTAAAAGTGCACTTAAGTGTATTAAGAAAGTATACTCCATTTAAGTACGCTTAAGCAGCCCTTTCTTTCATGAATATTATATGATCTGGAATTATAGCTTTACACACACACACACACACACACACACACACACACACACACACACACACACACACACACAGATATAGATATATATATATATATATATATATATATATATATATTATAAATTTCACAAGAATTCTCATGATGCTACTTTATGTGCACTTTTTTTCACAAGAATTCTCATGATGCTACTTATTTATAACTAAACTCTGTATAGCATTATTATTTCTGCCTCTCAGCCTTTTGAGTGACAGGTCATCCATAGAGCTGAGTCTTTTAACTTCCTCAAGAAACAAAAGCGGGAAATCCTTCTCCATGCACAAACACTGACACACACACACACACACACACACACACACACACATGCACAGAAACTCACTCACTCACACACAGAAACACACTCACACTCACACTCACACACACTCACACCACACACACACACACACACACACACTCACTCACACACACACACACACACACACTCACAACACATACACACACTCACACACACACACACACACACACACACACACACACACACAGAAAAAAAAAAAAACACAAACAAACTCACTCACTCACACACACACACACACACACACACACACACACACACACACACACAACAGACACACAGCACTCAGAAACTCACATCACTCACACAGAAACACATCACACTCGCACACACACACACACACACACACACACACACACACACCACACAACACACACACACACTCACACACACATCACACACAAAACACACACACTCGGCACACACACACACACACTCACACACACACACACACACACACACACACACACACACACACACAGAAACACACATACACACACAGAAACTCACTCACTCACACACACACACACACACACACACACACAAGCTGCAGCATAAAACAAAACGCTCATTCATTACAGTAACGCAATTAAACATGATCAATATTTGCAGTGCACGTGTGTGGTCATGTCACCTGTAAAATTTGGGGAAGACACACAGAATATGAGTATGATGTTCATTGAACTACAAATCTTTAATGTAATGAACTCCAGCGCATGGGGCCGGCGCTCTGAACGAGCCCTCAAACTGTACTTCAGTGAAAGACAGCGTTTATGTGGCACTCTGTATTCTGAAAGGGTTCTGCACTGTTCCCTTCATCAGAGGGAAGAGGGACTCTGTACAAAAACAAGCTTTATGTGTGGATAAAAGACATGACTGCCCTTTTGACTGTGCCCTTGAAATCCAGAACGGATGGAGAGAGACTTTTTGTGCTTTATTAGATATAGTCAACAAAAGAGGAAGATAGAGAGAGAGAAAGATTTTACTCATTAAATCAACCACCAACAAAAGAGCAGATTTATAAGGCAACAAGAAAGCCAAATTCCTTTCTTTATAGCTGCAATGCATTGCTATTATTATAAATACATTTATATATAGCTTTAGCTGTAAGGTCATGCTGCGTGAGGATTGACCGTCCGAGCTGCGATCATAGCACAGATCCTTTCTTACAAACATGCAGTTTTGTTTTGCTCCACAAGACGTTAACTGTTGTTCTGGAGTGGTGTGGATTATTGTGATGTTTTTATCAGCTGCTTGGACTCTTATTCTGACGGCACCCATTCACTGCAGAGGATCCATTGCTGAGACAGTGATAGAATGCTACATTTCTCCAAATCTGTTTTCCATTAAGAAACTCATCTACATCTTGGATGGCCCGAGGGTGAAAAAAAAAAAAAAAAATTGACAGCTTAACTTAAACTGCTTCAGCCAGCAAAAACCGATATAGACTAATACAAATTATGTTCTTTTTTGTTGGTTTAGTTATAAAGCTCTAGTTTTCCAGTGGAGTGGAAATAAAATGCTGTTTTCAATTAGCCATCTCTATTAGTAGTTTTGTTTTTCATTAGCCATTATGTGTTAGCTGTTTTTATAAGCCATAATGTTTTAGCCATTAGGTGCTTTGCATTAACAGCTGTTTTTTTTCAGCTGTTTTGTGTTAGCATTTACATATATATTATATATATTAGCTGGTTTGTATTGCTAGTCTGTAATTGGTTTTTATTAGCCATAATGTATTAGCCATTAAATATTAGCCACTTTGTATTAAAGGTTTTGTAGCTGTTATTTTTTATTAGTCTTTATGTTTTAGCTATATTGTATTAGCAGTTATATATTAGCTGGTTTGTATTGCTGTTTACGAAATTTAAAGGGGTCATATGATGCGATTTCAAATTTTCCTTTCTCTTTGGAGTGTTACAAGCTCTTGGTGAATAAAGAAGATCTGAAAAGTTGCAAAGACTAAAGTCTCAAATCCAAAGAGATATTCTTTGTAAAAGTTGAGACTCATCCACGCCCCCCTGAAACGGCTCATTCTAACATGCCCCCACATATCTACATCACTATGTGGGAAGATTTGCATAATGCCGCCCAGATGTTCAAGCAAAGAAAGAAGGCTGACCTTTTATTCTCGTTGTAGTATTGTTGTATCCTTGTCGTACAGACGATGTGTGTGTCACTGTGAAACGAAACTTTGTTTGGCCTTCCAAAAGAGGACGATATCCACTTCGTCATACCTGGAGCTGATCCGCGCTGGTTGCTGAGGAAATACATCAACTTTGCACTGTGGATCGCCGGATCGGCTTTCACCGTGGACGGTCACATGTGATTGCCGCAAGCACAAGGTACGCTCCTTCGTAGAATCCGCCTCAATCTGGTCACGGCTCACTCAAGGCCGCTGTGTGTGACGCTGTTTCGTTTTTCACGTTTATAATGGTTTTTATGTTTATGTTTCGTGGCTCGGCCGGACAAGGCATCACAATATGTTAAGAGGCGTAACATTTCCGTCACACGCTTGAGGCATTCGGCCAATCGCAACGCGCTGGATAGCTGGCCAATCACAGCACACCTCGCTTTTCAGAGAGATGAGCCTTGTGAAAATCGACACGTTTCAGAAAGGCGGGACATAGAGGAGCAACAATAATGTACAGTATGTGGAAAATAGTGTGTTTTTTTAATACTAAACTGCATAAACACATTTCATTACACCAAATACACAAAATAATGTTCTTTTTAGCAGCATCATATGACCCCTTTAAGCATGGTTTTATTACAAATAAAAAACAAAAAAACATGGCTACTATTGTTAAATCATGGTAACCACAAATGAACCATGGCTTTTCTACATTAAACATAGTTTACCCTTGATATTTGTAGTAAAACTGTGGTTATACAAATGATAATCAATACACAAATAAACCATGGTTACTACACTTTTATTATAATCCATGGTTAATTTTCATAAGCGTAAAACTGATATTTAGACATTATGTATTAGCAATTTTGTAATTTAGTTATTATATGTGACCCTGGAGCACAAAAGGGTCATATATGTTAGCTGTATTTTGTTAGCCATTATGTATTAGCCTTTTTATTATTATATTTTAGACAATACTTTGTATTATCCATTATAAATTATCTACTCTTTAGCTGTTTTTATTAGCTATTATGTACTAGCCATTATATATTAGTTTTGTAGCTGTTTTGTATTAGCCATTGATATCAGCTGTTTTGTTTGCAAAAGTGTATTTTGACGCGTGTGTGTGTGTAAGAGAGGTCTTCTCATCCTGTCTCACAGTAAACAGTTGCTTTCCCATGAGCACCCTTGTGTTCCTGTTGTTGACCAGGTTTGTGCACACTGGGAAACATCCCGCTCCCTATTGTCCCAAAGGCCAAAGGTCAGGGAGTTTTTCTGAAGCGTTCAATGAGTGAGGTGAGAGGTGCGTTGCAAGTCATGATAAAGAGGCCTGTCCAGCCCTCCACAAAAGAAGAAAAAAACACATTAAATGTATTCTTTTGCTCTCACTCTTGTCTTTCCCTCTTTTCTTTCTCTTTCATTGATTATCAGATTCTGCTCTTTCAAGAGGACGGCAGGGTGGGGTTCTGGAGGAGCACAAAAAGAGGGGCTCCTCTGACACAATAGCACAACTCACCAATTCACCATCAACTTCCTGACGGGCCACAGTCAATCCTGAGTTTGTATTGAATTGGTTCCCTCTCCTTGCGTGCCAGTTGGATGTCTTTATTACAACACACAGAGCACAAGCATGGACATCAGCTTTCCCACTGAGGAACATGAAGAGTATTTGACCTGTACAGAATGAATGAGAGAGTATCGAATTTCAACAAAAACCTCTCCACCGCTCAGTGATGTAGAAGGACACCAGCAACGTTCAGCTTTACAAAACAATCCTTTAGATACAACATATGCCTGTGAATTTGTTAATAATGCCCCTCTTTCATATAAATGAGTTTTCATCCTAACCAGCCATGAGTGCAAGAAGTGACAGGAGATTTTGTCAGTTGATTGCATTTCAACACTCTTGTAACTGAGACCATGCATGCCACAGTTTTAAGTCTGGACGTCCCGTACAGAGCACATTCAAGGCTTTTTAGAGATATCAAAGGTTTGGAGGTTTGATGATAAACACTCTCTTTCCTTGGTCTTTAAAAATGACTGACATTGACAGTATGATCAAATTTAGCACTCTTAAGGAAATATGCTAATATTTTGTAATTATCATTTAAATCTGATTTTCAAATTGTTTGCCATTAATTAACATCTCAGAAAAAATGTTATGGGGTTTCAAAGTGGAATATGAAATTTTTATGAAACAAGGCGTAATTTTTGTGTAGAGGACACCAGGACAAACGGCATGTTAATCAGGCATTTTGGGGAGCGTCAATTGGGAAAGAAATTATAGATCAATATTCCTATGAAATATGAGATATACTTATGAAAAGTTATTACTCCCATTATAACACTTATTTTTTTCATTAAATGTTGAACCAAGAAAACATTAATATGCAAGTTAGATATCATGTATAGATACATTGTAGAGTAATACCAACATTGAACATATGAACATTTTACGCACATATTGCATAGTTAGCCTGAAAATAGCCTGAAACCTACAGAATGATTGGTGAATGAAAATAAATAAATAACTAAAAGGTTTTTGCCTATACATGTCTATTTAAAAAATAAAAAAATAAATAAAAATAATTTAGTCCTGGTGTCCTCTACAAAGGACATAGAATATATATATATATATATATATTTTTTAAAATACTCCATTTGTTTCTTATGCTCCAACCAATGTAATGACATTAAAGAACAAAAAAAAAAATAAAATAAAAAATAAATAAAAAATAAATAAATAAATAATGATAAAAAAAAATATATATATATTAATAATAAATCACAAAACTTTTTAATGGTTCTCAGGAGGATATTGTGAAGGTGAAACAGAAGCTGGCTAACGAAAATGTAAACAATTGTAGTGAAATATACTATTAACAAAAAATAGAAGAGTAAAACGTATATATATACACAGGTGCTTCTCAATAAATTAGAATGTCGTGGAAAAGTTCTTTTTTTTAAAGGCTAACATTTAACAAAAACCCACTAATTCATCTCAACAAATTAGAAAACTTCATAAGACCAAAATAACCTTTTGCTTTAATTACTGCCTCAATTCGGTGTGGCATGGAGCTGATCAGTTTGTGGCACTGCTGAGGTGGTATGGAAGCCCAGGTTTCTTTGACAGTGGCCTTCAGCTCATCTGCATTTCTTGGTCTCTTGTTTCTCATTTTCCTCTTGACAATACCCCATAGATTCTCTCTGGGGTTCAGGTCTGGTGAGTTTGCTGGCCAGTCAAGCACACCAACACCATGGTCATTTAACCAACTTTTGGTGATTTTGGCAGTGTGGGCAGGTGCCAAATCCTGCTGGAAAATGAAATCAGCATCTTCAGAAAGCTGGTCAGCAGAAGGAAGCATGAAATGCTCCAAAATTTCTTGGTAAACGGGTGCAGGGACTTTGGTTTCCAAACAATGGACCAACACCAGCAGATGACATTGCACCCCAAATCATCACAGACTGTGGAAACTTAACACTGGACTTCAAGCAACTTGGTCTATGAGCTTTTCCATCCTTCCTCCAGACTCTAGGACCTTGGTTTCCAAATGAAATTACAAACTTTGCTTTCATCTGAAAAGAGGACTTTGGACCACTGAGCAACAGGTCCAGTTCTTCTTCTCCTTAGCCCAGGTAAGTCGTCTCAGGAGTGGCTTAACAAGAGGAATACGACAACTGTAGCCAAATTCCTTGACACGTCTGTGTGTGGTGGCTCTTGATGCCTTGACCCCAGCCTCAGTCCATTCCTTGTGAGGTTCACTCAAATTCTTGAATCGATTTTGCTCGATAATCCTCATAAGACTGAAGTTCTCTCGGTTGGATGTGCATCTTTTTCTTCCACACTTTTTCCTTCCACTCAACTTTCTGTTAACATGCTTGGATACAGCACTCTGAGAACAGCCAGCTTCTTTGGCAATGAATGTTTGTGGCTTACCCTCCTTGTGAAGGGTGTTAATGATTGTCTTCTGGACAACTGTCAGATCAACACTCTTCCCCATGATTGTGTAGCCTAGTGAACCAAACTGAGAGACCATTTTGAAGGATCAGGAAACCTTTGCAGGTGTTTTTAGTTGATTAGCTGATTGGCATGTCACCATATTCTAATTTGTTGAGATTTTTGTTGGGTTTTTGTTAAATGTGAGCCAAAATCATCACAATTAAAAGAACCAAAGACTTAAACTACTTCAGTCTGTGTGCACTGAATTTATTTAATACACGCATTTCACAATTTGAGTTGAATTACTGAAATAAATGAACTTTTCCACGACATTCTAATTTATTGAGAATCACCTGTAGATATAAAAAAAAGTAGGGCGGGACTTGGTTCAGTCTGAATCTGACCATGAGCTTGCAGTCGATTATAAGAAAGTTTAAGCCTGAGTTGAATTATGGTTGATTTAAAATGAGACCAGAAATAAAAAAAAAGTTAACTTAAACATTAAAACATTATTTCTTTTCAGCTATTTGCCAAGGCAACATTTCTCATTTTCTATTGAAAACAACACACAAAAATGACTAAAATTAAAAAGAAAAAATATAAAAATGTTAGCAAAGAGAAGTCTGTCATTTCAATGATGATCAAGTGACTGTTTGGTTAAAAATTACATGGGGAATAAAAGTAAAAAGAAAAAGTATGCTTGGATGAATTATTCACAATAACATAATTAAGATGCTTTGAGAAAATAGATTTTAATTTCCATGCCAACTTGCCAAAAATGCTGAAATTGGTCAAATATTCAAAACACTTTTGTAAAAGTATACTCATAGTAGTTTTGTTATTATTTAAGAAGGCCAGGTTTCCACAAGAACAGCTTTTTGTTAAATGTCAAAATATTTTTAAATTAATATAAAAATGTTGAAATGTTTGATTTCATTTTGCATTTTCATGTCAAGCAAAATGTCAGTTTTGTCAATTGAACCAGATGTGACTTTTCCAAACTTTGAGAAGTAATTTTGTAACTACACAATGTAATCCTACCATTTACTGAGACATCACAACTAATAGAGAAATAAAGAAAAGAGCAAATGCACTAAACAAACAGACATATGAATCAAACATAACAAAACAGATTCTTTTCCTGGCCTGAAAGTTGAGTGACTCCATGTGTAGGCAAGCCCCGGCAATGTGCTTTCTCTACTGGCCTTTCAAAGCGTCTTCCATCATAGTCATGAACAGACCAGATCATCATTTATTTTCCCTGCCATGAATGTTGTCAATGTTGAAATATACTGCTGGAGTGTGTTCATCAATCTGTCTTAAGCTTAAACACACACACACACACACACACACACACACACACACACACACACACACACACACACACACACACACACACACACACACACACACACACACACACACATTGCTCTTTGTGAACACAAAAAAACACACACACACACACACACACACCAGAACAAATGTTATGAAACAGGACTGTATGACAAATTGCTCTTTGTGAGTGTCACACATTGTAAGTAAATAAATATTTGAATTATTAAACAGAATGACTCACACACAGCATGTACAGTGGCACTGATTGACAGGCAAATAATTCTCCAGCGGGATTATAAACGGGACACTGCTGGGACCTTTTGCTCTAGTTCTGACACTAGTCAAAGCCTTTGAGTGTCTGTGTGTGTGTGTGTGTGTGTGTGTGTGTGTGTGTGGGCTTCTCTGCTCCAGCAGGCTTCTGTAGAGCATTAGTAGATGCCTGTGGAGTTTCACAGAGCTGCACAATGCAGTGCCACATTTACTAGAGAAAGAGAGAGAGAGAGAGAGAGAGAGAGAGAGAGAGAGAGAGAGAGAGAGAGAGAGAGAGAGACGAGCAGCACTCGACATGTTTCTGACCCTCAGCACTGGGAACATTTTAAGAGCTCAGATGGGAACATGTTTATTCTGTTTTTCTTACAGTCTGTACCTGTTTTTATGCATTTTGTCACTCAGAGCTTGATCATTCATAGCTCAGGCCAAAGTATCGACTTTGACTCAGATGTTTGTTAAAAACAGAAATAATATTAATGTAGCTCTTTGGTCTTTGACAGAATTATGAAATGTCATGCTGAGCAGCATATTGAGATGTTTAATGAAAATCAAAGGCCAAAAATCATTTATGATACATCATGGAAGAGACCAAAAGTGCCACTCCAAGTTTGAATCACCGCTGCTGTGCTGTGAACTAAAATAAATAGACAGAGCATCATAACTAGAACCATCTGTTAGTGACCTTTCAATAAAAACTTTGTTTGTTTGTTTGTTTTATGACATAAATGGTTTTTCAGGATTCTTTAATGAATACAAAATTCATCATTTATCGAAATCATTTTCATGTTTGGTCGAACTGTTTTTGACTTTTGTAAGTCTCGGGTTTCAGCTCCTTGCAGTTTACGAGAAACAGATTTGTGTCTCATTGTTTTCCTTTTTTTGTACTTTGTTGAGTTCAATTTACAGTAGTAGAAATCATTCAGTCTGAGAAGAAAAACTTTCAAGCACCTGATGCGTCAAATTCGGCACGTATCCCAGAATGCAACAAACCTCCTGCAGGCTTGTAGGAGTTTCCTGATCCCTGAGGACTGTGAGCACAGGGCTTTAAGAGCCTCTCTCGGTCTGCTCACTTCAATATGGACATTCTCAAAGCCTCATTTATCTTTTTTATGGCAGAGGGCTGTTTGATTTCCAGATGGGCTGTTTTTAAGGGGAGACCGGGAGCTTCCTGTTAGGCGTTCCCTTGGACTGGATGTTCAACGACTGATGCAACACATGCCCTGATTTGTTAAGTTGTGTTTCTCAGAGAGAAAGTCTGTTCAGCATGAGGACTATCAGTTAAATAAAAAAAGTCATGAAATTTATGACATGGCATTTTATCAATTTATAAATTAAATTAATTGTGATAAGTTTGCAAGATCATCATATGGTGCGAATTGTTAATTTGCCATTAATGCATTTATTTGTATTTTTTCAAATTATAATAATTAATCAGAACAAATAAATGTCTTCAATGGACAGCCCTAATAAGTACAGTCATCTGCTTCATTTCAGAAGTTGTCAGATGTGAAAACACTTAAGTTGAAAATTCTCTCTTCTGAAATGAATGGCATAGTCCACTCAACAATGATAATTAATTTTTAAAATAAAATAATTAAAAAGCTAAAGCTTGTTTTATTTCATTTAGTTGCAAAGGCAACATTTTCATTTAGTTTAACTTGATATTCTAAAATAACTAAAACCGAAATAAAATTAATAAAAACTATATAAACATTTAAAAAACTAATAAAAATGACAAAAACACTCAATAAAAATGATCAAAACTTTAACATTAAAATGAGAAATATAAATATAAAAACTATTTCAAAATATGAATAACAACTATACAATAACAGCATCTCAATGACACAGAAATAATAAAGAGTAAAAAGTTTTGGGTACCATTGACTCCTTTGATATAGACATAGAATAAGAAAAAGTTTAAAGAATTTAAATTTTTTGGATGAACTATCCCTTTAAAATATTCCACCCAATCATATGTCTTGGTCAAATGTAGACAAAATAATAACGTATCATCATTACTCATGATAACTTGAATTAATTTAGGTTTTATTTTTCTGCATATTATGCAAATAAACAAAACAAAATCTGAGAGAATGCAAAAATAAGCTGTATGATGTATATGCTGCATTAAAAACGTGTGATTGTTACTTTAAAGAGCTATTTCTACCTGATTTAACAAAAAAGTTGTTTTGTTGGTATACAGTAAATCAATGTTTTAGGTGGATTCAGTGATGTTTTTACCATAATAAAACCTGTTAATTTAGAAACCATTTTTTGGTTATTGGTTTCTAACAGAGAATATATTAATTTAATTTAATTTAATTTAATTTAATATTTAATTTTTGACTAACAATTTTAATTTAATTTAATTTAATTTACTTTTAGTTTTATGGATTCACCATTTAATTTAATTTAATTTAATTTTTGAAGTTTTATGACTTTTAGTTTTATGCTGGTAAGTTTTATGACTGACTCACCATCTTTGATATTCATACTTTGGTCACTGATGCTACTGTGTTATAAGTAAATGCGGTTGTAACACCCAATTGCACGTTCATATAAGTAAATGCGGTTGTCAGTCCCAAAAACTGACGGCGTGAGCGTAGCCCATGTCTGCTGTTTGTCAGTCTTCACCAGTGTTTCAATTTTATATTTCTCTGCTTATTTTCAAGAAGGCCGCAGAGAATTCCAAGTTGTTAGTTTATCTGAAACGCAGCATAAACCTCCACTACACATCTAAAAAAAAAAAAAAAGCACACAAGCCACTTTCATCATCAGACCATCACAAATCACAACCTCAGAGCTTGCAGGAGACGCGTGCATGAGGTGATTTGTATGGTGAGACCACAGAGATATGAAACATGATGTCTCATTTCAGTGTGTGCGCTGGTTTCATATAGCTGCTGGAGCACAATGAGAGCCACTAGAGTTTCGGCTCTAAAATCTGGCCGGAGGCTTAACTTATCACCTAATCTGGCACCGCTGGCATGGGATGGTAATTGCGCTGCATGTTTGTGTGGGTTCGAGGACAGCTGGAAGTGGTTTGGTGTGCGGCACAGAGTTTGTTTTCAGATCAGCTCTGAGGAAAAAGATCTGGCTGTCATGCAAGCATCGCTTCTACGCGTTTCTGAAAGTGATGGATATTTCATAAGTCGCCGAAACAGAACGTGTCTGTTTGCATGAGTCTTTAGCTCAGCTTACGCTCAATTATCACTCCATTAAGTCGTCTGACTCTGAAATCACGGTGACTTCAGACCAGAGGCGACTGAAGCACCAACACGGCTTTATGGGAGGCACGTGCACTTCCAAAAGCTTCCTACAACGTCTGTCGGGCTCCTCAAAAAAATACAAATGGTGGCGAGGGGTCAATTCCTCCAGTGCCCCCCTCTCCATCACCTCTTCTCCGCTGCGGATGGAGCGGTTGATTTTCTCCTGGTTTTATGAGCACATAAATCTGACTGGTGCCAAAGAACAGAAAAACAGGGGATTAAAATTCCCCTTTCGCTATGTTCAGGGGTCCAGCTGCACTAGGCTGTTTGTTTAACACAGCTGCACGGAGAGACAGACAGAAAGAGAGATAAAGACAGACACGTTTGCCAACCAAAATGGCTTGTTTTCATTGGCAGGTACTCAGGTTTTCTCAGAATTATGATTGCGCTGCAGTTCCTCATTGCAGACTGACTGAATCTCGAAATAAAGATGAAGAGCTGACGGAAAAATCCTTTGTTTGACTTTCTGGAGTCACCTGAACAAAAATCAGATCTCATGCTGCTAGTGATGCCATGAGCATCAAGACACTCTCATTAGGAACAAATAATTTTTTAATGTTAAAATGTACATTTTGTCATTTTTTTCTCTGTTAATGGCAGATTTCCATTTTGCAACCCACTGTTCACTTGTAGAGTTATGCTGTGTGCCAATTTGTATAAATAATGTATAGTATATCTTCATAAAATATAGAAAATAGTGTTTCAAAGGTGCTTAGATTATATTTTTTGTTATGGACTGCTGAATTGCCCATATTTTTTGCTAATAATACCAACAAAAAACAATAGCACATCAGAATAATTATTTTTTTTACATTAATTATTAATTAAATTCAATAAAAATATCTATGGTTTCCAGATACAATTTCAGATACAATAATTGCTTTGAGCGAGATACAATTTCAGATACTTTTTTTTAAAAATCAATTTTTTTTTTACTTAAAGCATTTTTTAAGAGGCCTATTAACACACCCCGGAGCAGTGTGGAGTTTTATCATGGATGGATGCACTTTTTTGGGCTTCACCCATCACTGCCATTCAGCCTTGGAAAGAGCCAGCTTACAATTTCAAATAGTGATCATACAAGAGGAATGTCAGATGTCCCTGAGGATGATTAAATCATGTGCTTATTTTCATTTTTGTAACTATCCCTATTTTTATTTTACTTTTACAGAAAAAAAAATAAAATATCCTGGATATGTCTTTGTGAAATTCCCCTGCCTGCTGAAATGTGTTTTAGTAAAAAATAATAATATTATTAATATAAATATAACAAACTTTTTTAATTATAGTTAATATTATAAATCTTATAAAAATGTAAATCATAAAAAGAATTATATAAAATTTTCATGCATAAATAAAACCAAGCAAATTCAAATTGAAATATTTATATATAAAAATGTTAAATGTAAATGAATTAAAATGTTTGTATTTCGTGCAGAAATAAGTCCCGGGTATGTCTTTGTGAAATGATGCACCTGCCGGTTGAAATTTGTATTTCAGCTGAAAAATATTCAGTTATTTCTTGCAGCTCTTGCAGTGGAAAGTTTGGTGAAACCTACTTTGTTAACTTTGCAGTTAGACAGTGTAATTCACACCCATGTCTACCACTCCTACTTCACCTGTACACACACACACACACAGAGCACCCTCATGAAGGCTGACCGATGGCACTGCGATAGACGAGCATGCTGGGCCTGTTCATCTGCATTCCTGCATGCAGATTTTCACAGCTGCACAAAGGCTGTCTGACTTCTGCTCTTATGCTGGGTTTGGCTCAGGGATCGGCAGACAGAGCAGCTTGTCTTCAGGTGCATGATTTTGCTTGCATTTGTCTGACTTTCATTGATGGTTGGGTGTAGCATTTCTTCAGGCAGATTCTTCACAGAAAGCAACTCATGCAAGATTAAAAAACCTTACAGTATGGCAGCATCCCAATTTGCATGCTTATACTATGCAATACAAATTTTGTACTTACCCATTACTAAAAGAAAATCTTTATTTCATTATTTATTATGGTATTTATTATAATATGTCACATTATTATAATTTAAAAATATCTAAACTTTCTTTGAACAAATTATTTAAAAAACTGTAAAAGAAAATTGACTCTAAATCTCAGAATTTTTTATATGTATTATTATTATATTATTATATGTATTATTATATTATATTATTATAATACATATAACATTTGTTAAATAAAGGTAAATTTAATTACCTTTAATCTTTGATATAAACAGCCTTAAAACAAATTCAATACACTTGCTTTTTTTCCCTAAATTCCAATATATATTATTAAATTTATTATAATATAGTTTTATTAAACTAAACATCCCTTAAACAAGACAAATTAGCATCTCCGAATGTATTGTTATATTTATTAGAATTTTTAATTGTAATAATTATAACATTCCTTAATTATATTTTTATAACTATATATTATTATAATAAATTATTATCAAATGTATTATTACACATATCATTATATTATCAGTATTTATTTAACTATTTGTAAATAAACAGCCTTTAAAGAAAATTAATTTACAATATATGTTATAATTTATTCTTAATTATATTATATGTATTATGATATTTATTATTATTATAATTTGTATTTGTTTACTGATTTACTTGACTCTCTAAGCATTCTTTATACAACATAAATGTACTTGAGAAGCAGAATATTCAATAATATAAGTCTTTTAAATTGCTATTAAATGTAACGGATTGATATAGCCTACTTCATATAATAAAGATATTAATTCTTATATGTTATCACGTAACAATAATGACATATAATAGTGTATTGATTCAGTTGTACACAAACAGGTTTCCTTTTCTTTGAGCTAAACATGACATATTTTTTGTTGTTGTTTTTTTGGGAGGTGAAATATAACCTCGAAGTGTTCTTGAAAGGTTTTGTAAGATTCACTAGGAAAACAAATTAGCAATGTGTTTCTTGCACAAAGCGTTTTATTCTCCTGTGTCAAAAATAGCCCAAGTGATATAATCAGAGCGGTGCCCACAGAGAATGTTTGTTTCCTGTTCTGTCCCCATTAGCCTTTTCCAGAACGACGACTCTCAGAAAAGAGAAAGAGCAACAGGTTACTGCTATTTTTCCCCAGCTCTCACCCGCAAGAACAGAAAGTGCTCTCAGAAGAAGACTAGGCCTCAATCTACCCGATGCCTGAAATGGTTGTGTTGTAATCTTGTGATTTTATGGTCTTGACTTTTAACACAGCAACACATAAAAATGATGGTTTCCAGACACGCTGCTTTATAGCGCAGATCTGCGTGTATGTTGGGAATGATTTGCTGTAAAAGAGAGACGGCATGGGAACAGACATCGGG
Source organism: Cyprinus carpio (assembly GCF_018340385.1). NCBI lineage: Eukaryota > Metazoa > Chordata > Actinopteri > Cypriniformes > Cyprinidae > Cyprinus > Cyprinus carpio. The sequence continues at coordinate 20,653,851 of NC_056579.1, read as the reverse complement.
GATGTGGTGGTGGCTCAGCGTTTCCCAAGACCAGCAGTAGGAAACAGAATATCTGGATCTCGCTGACCTCCTCAACTGCCCCCTGGGGGTTTCTGTCTCAATGTTTAAAACAGACCATCCAAACGCATCCTGCAAGGCTAAACCCAGCATAGGAGCGAGGAGAAGAATAGAAGGCTGAAGGGAAGTTAAGCCGGGTCTGAAACAGCTAATCTGAGGACCACACAGATGAGGAGCAGAGTTCACTGTGTGACTGAAGAGGCCAGCTGGGAGGTGGACATTCTTCAATTCTATGCTTGACCCGAGTCTCTGCGCTGACCTTAAGGGCAGGTGCGAGACCTTAATGTGCTACACAAACCTTCATTTGCTCCTTGCATAAACTATTTCACAAGAACTATTCACAAAAGCTACAATAGTCTTTTCCAGGAATCAGGCTGTGGGTTTTTATCAGTCTTCTGGGAAACGCTGTTGAAGAGTAATTAGCTGGTGAAGTAGAGTATCATGAGCATTGTAATGTTCGAGCTTGATTTCATAACAAATGTCAGTAGACCGGGAATGAGCGGTTCATTCATAAATTTGTACGACCTTCCCTTCACGTTGCGGAAATACAAACGAATACAGCAGACAACAAGCACAGCACTGAAAGGGGCGAAGCTACATAAGGTCTATACTGTTAGTGAACAAGCCAATGCTCTCCACACTGATGAGAGCGGCGTTCAGAATGTAAATATGTGCTGTGTGTTTTCTTCTTTCCTCTTAATAACAAAATAGACACACAGCTAAAGTGGGAAAACAGCAGTTCAGAAAGCATCTGATCAAAGCGAACTCTGCAATTCGGCACTCCAAGTCCAGTGCGTCATATTTTGGCCACATGTCCACCAAAGCCTTTTTTCCAAGGCTAGCGTATTTTTTATTTATTTTTAATGGGAGTGCCATTTTTTTACAATGCCAGCAGCATGCTGAGTGCTTGGACGTTTTTTTCTCGGCGCCGAAAGTTGAAGAACGTTCAACTTTGGGTAAAATACAGCGCTCATTAGTGATGGGTCGTTCTTGAACAATTCATATTTGTTCATTTCATGTTGACCAGGATTATATTATAGTTTATGTAATGTGATTAATGTTTGCGTAAATAGATGTGTTGGCGAATTTGGACATTAACATGTAACTTTATATCTTGCAGTTCTAGCATTCTATCTCACAATTCTGTGTTTTTATCTCACAATTCATACTTTATTTTCCACAATTCTGCCATTTCTGTCTCACAATTCAGTGTTTATATCTCACAAATTCATACAAAATATCTGGCAACTGTGAGAAACAGTAAGGATTCTAAGTTTATATCTTGCAGTTCTGAGAATTTCAAGAAAAAAGGCTGATTTGTAAAATAACAAGTCACATTAACCTTTTTTATGATTTATCCCATGACTGAAAACAGGTTTCCATAATGAACTGAACAGAAGAAATGAATCAGAGAAGATTTCCACATAAACAAAAGGCCCCAGGTCACATCGAACTATTAAGTAATAAACACAGACCAATTGTAATTCGAAGGTTTTACCAACAGGAGGAAACTTTTCCCGAAAATACACTTTGGTAAGAATTTTGTTTTGTCTGATTTTGTTTGAAATGATGTCACACCAGTTTGTTCGTCAATTTATCTTGATGTATATCGGTCCCTTTAGGGCTTTCAAGGAATCCAAGTTTGGTACCAACAGATTTTTTTCTTCTGTATTGTGATGCACATCCGAATGAAATAGATTGCCAGTGACTTGAATTAAAAAATTCAAACCAAACACAATATAAAAAACAAATGAACCTTGCATAAATAAATTTAAATTTAATGTAGCTAAATGTTTGGAGTCCTGCATATGTCACCAGAAAAAAGTATGTTGTTTCACTGGAAAATACAGTTATGACATTTTGATTAAACATTTCAAAGTCAAAACATTTTAAAGAAAATGAAGCACAGATGAATCATTCACAATACGATCTGTAACATGCATTTAGAAAATAGACAGGGTGATTTTTTCATTTCATGCTGACTTTAAGGATTATGTAAACTGTGAATGAGTTTATTATGGCTTTAACACTGATGAAAGAATCTGCTACAAGTCAGCTAAGAAACATCTTGTTACCATTTCAGAGTTCATCAGCTTATCTCACAGGGACGAAGATCAGATGATCTAATCACCCATACTCTGGATCTATCTGCGTAGCCATTAAAGTCTGAGACAAAGGGTGAATTCATAAGTGTAGTGATGGGAAAAAAGAGAGAGTGGCAGAGCCGAGGAATGAGAGAGGGAAGTATAAAGTTACTTCCAGCTGTCCTCCGTCATCCATGCTTTCGCTCAGACGTATGGCCACTAGTTAATGCCAAACATCCTGTGTATGTCAGACCCATGAGGTTCTGCACAGGATTCAAATAAGGTTGACGACCTCTTGCACAAGCGGCCGGTCCATCATCCCATGGCAACTTTCAGACAGAATAGAATGAGCTCAGCTGAGAAAACACAGATGTAGCTGACGCTGGAATAGACAAGAATATTTACATCAATACTGTGTGGTGACAGGAACTGTGTGGCAACTCAGAACATTAGACATATTAAAGGTCTCACATGCAAATTATAATAGTTAAATTAAATTTTAAAAATACATTTACATTTAAAAATTACATTTAATAAATAAAGAATTATATTTAAAAGATTAAATTAAATAAATAGTTACATTAAAAATTAATTAAAAAATAATTACATTTTGAAAAAAAAAATTATGAAATTTTGTGTGGAGCACAAAAATAAATACTTTGAAGAATGTTCACAGTGCTCTTTTAGATACAATGAAATACCAACACTGTAAAAAAAAAAAAAAAAAAATTCGTAAAATTTACGGTAAAAAAGGGAAGTTGTGGTTGCTGTGGAATTTTAACCTTAAATGTAGCAACATTTTAGGTTTTACGGTTTTAACTTAAATTTACAGTTAAATACTGTAATTTCATATTTTATTTCAATAAAAAAAAATTCCATTTGAAATGTAACGCAGGGAAATCTGGGAATGTCAATTTATGGTTATTCACCATATATAGTAGGGGAATTTACCGTTATCCATTTAACAGGTTTTTACTGTAGCATTTTTACAGTCTTTTACCGTTAAATTCACGGTCATTTTTTACAGTGAGCTGTCAAAAACACTAAACATACATTCTTTGTGTTTCAAAAAATGTCACACCAGTGACATTGTTCTCTTGCGCCTAGTAATGCACCAAGTTTGAATTTGCAAAAGCACAAATGACAAATGAATTTGAAAACAGGAGGGGAAGGCAGAACTTTAAGTGAACAATGCAAAGCTATTGTATGACTTTAAAAGACTTCAACATATATCATATAGACTATATGATATATGTTGATATATGATGTATGATGTATATAGATATCATATAGACTACCATTTTTTGTCCTTTTGGAGCTTGAGAACATCTAGTCACCATCCACTTTTATTGTATGGAACAGAACAGGAAATTTTTTATTTTAATCATGAAAGACTTTGATCACACATAAATATAAAGCATTCTCAAATAACACTGTCATATTCTTTCAATTTAATTTTTAAGGAATTCTAAGTGTGTTCTGTTCATTTAATATGTATTTATATTTTAATTAACCGTATTTCAAGTAGCACAACCTAATCTGGCTTACTAGGAAGAAGATATTAATAGAGGAAATGGGCAAAAGAACACATGGCATGGTGCAATGCACAATGTTTTGGGGGGAAAACAAGCTGTGGGAGCGCATTAGCAAGACTCCAGCTACAGCAGCTCAAACCTCTTTGCGTCCATTTGGAAAACACAAGAATGTTTTCAAGTGTCCTCGCATTCGCACACAGGCTACATTTTGCGAAGCTTTGAAGCCCCAGAATATAATGCATCTTAAAAGCAGCCCATGGCCTCTGAGGAGCACAGACTGGTGTTTCAATCAAAGGGACCCTGAAAGACTGCTGACAAACCTACATTATTTCATTTTATTTCTTTTTTTCTTATTATTTTTCTCTTTCTTTCTTTCTCTACATGGCTGAGGGTACATTTGGCCAAAAGTTGTTCTATTCTTTTGTGGTTGTAAGTATTAGCACTTTTTCTTTTCAGTCAAATGAATTTTGATTGCTTTTGGTTAACATCAGAAACATCTCTTTTCACCATCAAACGGCTCTATAGGTTAAAACATTTTGGTTTAGCAGTATTTCATGTTAACATGTTGGACCTAAATACAGCTTTTCGTCCTCAACACACTCAACGCAAGGATAAAATAGTCAGACCTGAGGATAAAATTCGATTTTTCTTTAATCAGTTTTCTCCTATACCCTTTAGATTTGTAAGAGCTGTCATCTAATGACACTCGTAACGTAAAAACCCCACAGGTCTGGCTTGCTGAGAGTGAAACGGATGTGAAGTTGTTTAATAAAACACATGATTGCAGTTCAGTTTGCCTCTCAGGATGGCTGTCAGCCTGTTGAAGGGACAGGAAGGAAAAGCCTTCATAAGCTCAGATGAAAGAGATACTGATGTACAGGTGCACAGTGAGGAAATGTTTTATTGGCTTATTTGGGTTTTGGGTTTCATGCAATGTTTAAACAAAGCATGATGATGTTGACACTAATCAGCTATTAGAACAATAACTGATTAACATACTTAATTAACTCTAGGTTTTATAGTACATATTTTCCTTACCCCCACTGAAAAACAAAATACTAAAAAAAATTCTACAGTAAAAACCTGTTAATTGCTTAACCAAGATACTTACCATACACATAATTATGTGAAATATTACTGTAAAATAATGTTACATTTATAGGTTTTAGAAGAAAAAAACAATGATTTTCCATGCAATTTACAACGTAAGGAATAATAGGACATTTCCACTGTCATGAACTGCATGGGGACACACAGGTAGATTATCGAAATGCAGTAGCCTTGTTTACTGAAGGGGTAGTCCACAAACGTAATCCAAAGGCTGGCAAAGGTCATGCACAAAAAGGCAATCCAAAACAATGACATGGACATCAGTAATCTAATTATTTACCTTATTCTGAATAAGACAATATTATGATTAAGGTGTTTACATGATTTGCTTTTAGAATATTCCTTTCATGTTCTCATTTTAAATGCTCTAGTACAGTGCTTCCCAAACCTGTCCTGGAGGACCCCCTGCCCTGCACATTTTGTATGTCTCCCTTATCTAACACACCTGATTCCACTCATCAGCTCGTTAGTAGAGACTGCAAGAACTAAATTGGGTTTGTCTGATAAGTGAGACATACAAAATGTGCAGGGCAGGGGGTCCTCCAGGACAGATTAGGGAAGCACTGCTCTAGTACATTGATCGATTAATGGCACATGTCATTACGTCACCACGCGATGCCATCCAACGTCCCCTCCACAATTTCACATATAAACATATAGTTCGTCTTCATTATGATGCCATATACAGTTTTGGGTGTTTCATTTTTAATTTACTGAAAGCTTCAAGCGCAGTTAATTATTTGTCATGCTATACATGCAAACAGACAACAGCGTTGTTGAAGCCATTGTTTTGTTTGCTGTCAAATGGTTGACCCCTGCCGCGCATGTGTATCCTGTTGCAAAATGTGGCATAAAGTCCTACAAGACAGTAATAATGTGATTAAGATGTGTACATGTCTTTACTGCCCTTCAATAATGCGACTAAAATAGGAATACTCCACGTTTTAATTCGATCAGTGTTTACTTCGATTATGACTTTAGTCGGATTAAGGTAATCAAAAATCTCTGTTTACATGTTAGCTTCTTAATCAGAGTATTGTCTTAATCATATTAAAATCGGAGTATTGTTGTCCGTGTAAACGTAGTGACTGTTGTAAATGTAAACGTACCAGGAACCAAGACACAGCAGAGCCAGGATACAAGGCTTAGAATTGCAGTAATGACACATACGAGATTTAGCAAAAAATGACAGAGATAACCAGGATGAGCTAACAAGACTAATGAGACACAGGTGCAAACAATGAGTGCTGATGAGACCAGGTAGAGGATTATGGGGAATGAAGTTCTTGACAGAGTTGCAGTAGACTGGGATAGAGTGGCCACTGGTTGTTATCAAGGGCACTCCAGTTGGTGATCGTGACCTCCAACACTCTAAGAATAAAATGCAAAAATTGTACCTTTAGGGGTACAACAGCTTGTCACTGGGGCAGTACTTGGGACCCTTTGTAATTTCTTTACCCCTAAAGGGTGCATATTAGCACCTTAGAGTAGTAATATGTAACCTTAAGGTAGTAATATGTACTCTAGTTAAAGCCTCCCATGCCGGTTGATGCTGGTTTGAATCAGTCTTTGAGTGGTGTATGTAGAACCAGCTACACCAGTGCCATGACAAGAGGGAGAAGCGTGTTTAGAGGGGCAAGTGTAATGGAGCTAGCAACTAGGAAGTAACACTAGAGGCTACAGTCTTTGACGTCCTTCTGAGTGCACCTGCCTCCCATGCCGGTAGACACTGGCTTGAATCCTGTTTGGAGTGGTGCAAGTAGGACCAGTTACAATGGTGTCGTGCCCTGAATTGGAGGGAGGTTTAGGGTGTGAGTGCAATAATGGCCTGCTCACAAATAATGTTTAGTCTGCGGTCTATAACATACTTGTGAGTGCACCTGCGTCCCATGCCAGTTGATACTTGTTTGGACCCCACTGGTTTAAGTAGGACCAATTGGTTCCGTGACCCGGATGTGAGTGAGGTTTGGGAGGTGAGTGTAGCAAAGGCTAACTAGTGACTAATGCTAAGGGATGTGGTCTTTAGCATCCTTATTAGTGCACCTGCTTCCCATGCCAGGGCGGTGAGTATAACAAAGACCAGCTTGCAAATAACATTAAAGGCTGCAGCATTTAGGGCTGCATCATACTCCCAGTGCAATGCGTTGCAAGGCACGACGCAAGTGTTTTTTGCTAGTTTCAGCTCAATGCAGTTATAATTTTCATGTCCTCCAGCACGTTGTTTAAATAGCAAATGCGTTTGTGCCCATGGGCGTGCTGGTCTGAAAATGAGGTGTGTTCAGGCGCATTGTTGGCGCGTTGCTATTTTGAGGCAACTGAAATAGACCATGCCATTGACCAACTGAAACCTGGTCTAAAGTCAATGGTGCAATGAGAGGAAACCTTTCCTCTCTGGAGAAGCGTTCAGTCTTTGCTCTTACAAATTCCACCATGCAAATAGCAAATTCGCCATGGCACGAGCACAATTTGCCTTTAAAGGCACACCCATGACTCATTAAGAGAATAGGTACAACCCCTTTTAGACCATGCGCCTAGCACGCAGACCGTTTTTCCTGTCGTTAAACTAGCAAAAGTGGATTCCGACATGCCTTAACTGCACTTGTGCCTTGCGCTTTAGACTATGAGCTTAGATCATTAAAATATGGCCCTTAGTGTCCTTTTGAGTGCACCTGCCTCCCATGCCAGTTGATGTTGGTTCGAATCCCATTTGGAGCAGTGCAAGTAGGAACAGTTGCAGTGGTGCCGTGACCCAAATGGGAGTAAAGTTTAGGGGGTGAGTGTAACAGGGCAGCTAGTAAACAACATTAGAGACTTTAGTGTCCTTGTGATTGCATCTGCCTCCCATACCAGTTGATGCTGGTTCCATTCACACTCTGAGTGGTGCAAGTAAGACTAGTAACATTGGTGCCGTGACCCGGATAGGAGTAAGGTTTAGGGGGTGAGTGTAATGGAGGCCAGCTAATGAATAACATTAGAGTCTCTGGCATTGTGAGTGCACCTGCCTCCAATGCCAGTTGACAATGGTTTGAATCCATTTGAAGTGGTGTAAGTAGGACCATTTACATTGGAGTTGTGACCCGGACTGTATAGGATCTTGAGTGCTCAGCAATGTATTCAAAGTTTGAATTCAACTTGCAATATCATGTTATATCTTATTAATAAAAGTAAAAAAAAAAAGTGTTAAAACATGCTAAAAAAAAAAAAAAAAAAACTGTGTAATCTGCAGTTTCATCTCTTCTGTCGTAATCAGTGCGCACATACACATAAGCATGAGTTAACCTAGAGCAGATATTTTAATGCGGGAGCTGTGGAGGTTGCTGACACAGTAAGCAAAGTGGCAGGGACAGAAACCCCTCATTAAGATTGAATTAAACAGACCTTTGATGGGAAGTCCTACATTAGTTCAGTCTGGCAACACATGAAAGAGCAGTCGTGAGAGACAGGGATCTGCACTCGTCACTCTCTCCAGCGCACACTTGCAGACATTTCATTCCTCACAAACACACACATATACGCACACGCACTGAAAACCACAACACTGCCACATACAAACAAAGATGATGTTCAGAATATCACACAGTAGACTTTGGCTGTATTTAGTATGCTGTGCACACTATGCAATTTTTCTAAATGCAGAGAATCCTCAGATGACCTAATACATTTGCCAAACATTTCTGTGTGGAATATAGTATCCCACCGGGCAATGTACTCGACTTGACCTTCCATTTCTAGTGTGACTGATGAATAGGAAATCACAACGGTTGTGATTAATATTTCTTACTTGACTCTGTATTAGATCTGACCAACCAGAGATTAGAAAATTTAGCACAAAATATGGAAAATATACAAAATCACCCTTAATATTTCCACAAAGAAAAATGGACACTACTTACTTAAGTCATGTGACATGCATAGTGAGGTCATTGCGATAACAATATAGTGTGCTACTGTTTGAAATGTGAGCAGTCTCACTGTAGAAAACAGCTAATGTTAATAATAATAATAACAAACAGTATGTACCCACCAACCTGATCTCATGAGAAAACATATGAGTAATTTACGAGATGTCAAATTCATATGAATTTGTACGATGTGATTTTTAGTGCCAGAGTGTATGTAGCTAATCTTTAAATAATAATATAGTATTTAATTCTGAACAAAACTCCAGTCTGCCACACCAGAGAGATGGGAATAAATGGAAACACACACAACTAAAGAGAATAAGGATGTGAACATACAAGCAGACACACATGCTTGATAAGTTCATTTCAAGCATGCTGTTTTGTACATATTTTGCACAATATTAAATCAGATTATTATTCCAGTAGTTAACTCTAAACATACTGACTTCAGAGCCCACATTTAAACACCTGATGAGTGCAGTTTATTTCATGAAACAAAACGGATGCCTTTGGTTTAAAAAGCCAATAGCCTTTAGTTTGTCACAGCCATAACCCAGGATTTGTTAGTCAGCTGGAGGGGGTAATTAGGGGCGGAACATTCTCTTTCTAGAGAGCTTTTGATTGGATAAAATCTGTGTAGTGCAGAATGAGTCATTAATATTTCTGTGTGTTTTTGTAGAAGAATAAGACTAAATTAAATGTTTGCTGTTAAATGTTAAGGAGTACACTACATTTTTTACATTATGTTTAATCGTTTAGCAGACACTTTTATCCAAAGTGATTTATCAAATGAGAAAAATTACAAGCAGTTAGTCACAAAGAAAACAATATTCATTTGAGTAAAAAAAAATGAAAATAAAAATAAAAATCACATTCTTGCTACCTCTCTGAATAAGGCTGCAGAAATCCGTGTGTTGACATTAAGGCGATGTTTGAATATACTATTTTCTTGTTAGAGGTAAAACCCAGCCATTCACACAGCAGTGGGCATGTGGTATGCACTTTAACACACTACTGTCACTTCACACCAGTGCATTATTTATTCTCTATGAGCACGTCTCTGGCAATGACGCAGGTGTGTATTCTTGCTAGTGTGTGTGTAAAAGAGACAAACCAGACATTCATAATTTAAGAGCAATGTCTGATGAATGAGTGACTACCTGAGGGGAAATGAAACATTGGATTTGTTGAATAAAATATAAGTTGCAGGAACCCTCATGTGGCTTGTGCGTGTGCACTTGTGCATGTGTGTGCAGGTAATGATGTCAGTAGGGACCGAATATGTAATGATCATGCAAATATACATGCTTATTTAAACATACAGACATAAAGTCGCCAACCGAGTCTCTCGGTACAACCCCAAATACTTGGAGCTACGTTTTCAAACCTGACGGCGATGTTGAAAACTGGTTTTGCTGAGTAGGGTTTAATGTAAATGATATTGTCTAGTTGTGTGATCAACAACGCTTGGAGGGAGTGCCAAAAATAGAAAGCTGATCGATTTCGCATAGAGAATACTAGAGCGTGCAGGTTTGACGGTTTGAATACAATAAAAGGTATTAGATTTAGAGAGCAGTAAATGTAGCAGTGTGAACAGATATTGGAAACTGTCCCTACAGGCTAGTTTTCACATGCCTGCAACTTAAGCTGGAGCTGACTTGTATTGTTCAGGCAAACGATCCACCTTGGGCAGAGAGGTGTGAGTCTACACCACACCTGCCAGATTGCATCAAGACACTCACACACATGCACAAATGTATGTATACACATAATAAAAAAGCACACACACACACACACACACACATGGGGAGGAATGGTGTCCTAATGAGGCCCTGGGAGGCCCTGCTGGTCTGTCAGTCAGGCTGCACCATGCTGACACATGGCTGACAACAGCATTGAGCTACTTCTGTCTCTTCCGCTCGGTTTAATTCAGCTAAACTACTGACAGGATTATAGAGACACTCAAATTAATTCAATTAATAATGCACTCTGTCACTCTCTGCCTCCCAAGGAGGACAATAATAAACTGTGATTTGGGAAGGAAGAATGTATGACATGCGAGAGACGTGGAAACGTGCTTGAGAGGAACAAACACTGAGGGCGAAGCTTTACTGAATATTTACAGCAGTGGATCTCAACCGGTGGGACGAGACTCAGAATTGGGTCGCAGGTCTGTGATGAGGGGGTCAATGCAAAACAATGCTCATATGTAAATGTATATAAGCACACATTTTGGTATAGAAAAATAAAAAAGGGAGGAGAAAATGTTTCCCATGTTGTTTGTTGTCAAAAATATATCTAGGATTAATATAAAATTTAGCTTTCTGCTTGAACCATGTACTTAGAAATAAAAGTGTGCAAGGTTATAAAAGGTATGCAAGATTATGCAATCTTTTAATAATCTAGTTAAAAAAGTGTGTGCCAGGTTCTTAGAAATGCACTAAAGGATTTTTTTTCTTTCTTTTTTTTAAATAGAGATTTCATGTTTTCCTTATACCTTCAATATACACACATGTGATATAATAAATATATCAAATCAAGGTAATTTTTTATTATTTTTTACAAATATTATTATTAATTCATAATTTTTGTGAGGGTGTCGGACCATAATATTTTATCTGTTTTTATCAAAACCAATTTTTTCAATCTGATAATTGTTCACCATGAAGGTCTGCTTTGCTTTTTCAAGTAAAATAGTTTTTTTTTTCTTAAGAAATAATAAACCTTCTTGCCAAACTACTTAAGGTTTTCTTTTCAAGTCTTTTTTCTTCATTATGATATCAGGACAGATGCAGATGAATCAGCACAATTTTGACTTTATGCCCCCCCAAAAATAACAAAAATAATATTAATTCAGAAAGTAAAATATAGAAAAAGTGTATTATACGTGTATAATGTATTATTAAGTCATTATATACCATTCAAAAGTTTTGGTTTAGAAATATTTTTCAAAAATTGTTTGCTCACCAAGGCTGCCTAAACCAATATTACTGTGAAATATTGTTATTACAATTTGAAATAACTGATGTCTATTAATATATTTTAGAATGCCATTTATTCATGTGATGGCAATGTTAAAAACAGATGCTTAATATATTTGTAGAAACCATGATGTGCGTATATATATATATATATATATATATATATATATATATATATATATATATATATATATATATATATATAGAAAAGTTCAAAAGAACAGCATTTATTTGAAATAGAAATCTTTCATTATTCATGTCTTTACTGTCACTTTTGATCAACTTAATGCATCCCTGTTGAATAAAAATATTATTTTCTTTCCAAAGAATACACAATTACTGACCCAAACTGCACCAAAAAGAGCATTATTACATTGAGCTGGATACTTAAATATTGCATTGTTAAATCTACTAGGATAAAAACAAACCGCCTCGTGTGGAATCAAACAGCATATATCATTCATCAGAGGCCTCCTTTTATTCTCTCTGTATAATAATTGAACCTGGTGGGCTGGAGCTCTGTTTTCTAGCTGGGTTTGAGTTATGCAGTCCAGTGATTAGCCACACACACAGAATACACTGGATCTGCTAAAGAAGCACTACGCTTCAAGAACTAATGACCTTTACGGAGTAATCACCTCAACAAACAACACCCCATCAGCAGAGCGAGAGAGAGAATAGAGTTGAGACATGTACCTGAAGCAGAGATTTGCGTGGCAGAGCAGATATAATCATGGAAGACACAAAAATACAAGAACACAATAAAATACACAAGCACTGACACATGTTTGTGTGCTTGCACTCAGACGCACCCTCCAGTGCTCATTTGCGACAGTTAGTCCAAACTAAGCTGCATTCTTTGGGAAGGTGGATTCTTATGCCAGCTTATTCTCCATTTTTAGCTTCTTAAAACCACAGGGGAGAGTTCCCATCATCGTTCTTAAGCAGATTTACTTTCATAAAAAGCAGCTCAGAGGAGGAGCCTGTAACTGAGAATGTGCTTAACTTCACATGTGTATTGTGACATATTATCTTTGTATTTGTATTGTGGAGCTGAATGTACAGTGAGTCACAGTGGGTGTGCTTGCATAACACTGCAAGTTCTTTAATAATGAGAATTAACTTTAATCATCAATTCTTTCTAATTTTAATATGTGGGAAATATGTTTATGCCCAGCAATTCAAAGTGGGTGATTCTACAAAGTTGAATTTGTGTGTTTATACAGGTGTAAAACTATAAATGAACGGCTCACACCAATTTGGACGATGTGTTAAAACAGACTTTTTTTTTTACATACCTACTCTATTTATTTGTACACTGGATTTATTTTTTGTTCATCATGTACCAATTCACATACCAATTCTCAGTATTAACTAGTTGCTTATTAGCATGCCTATTATTAACATATTGGCTGTTTATTTGTACTTATGAAGCACATTTTCTCCATGAGTTTATTGAGGCAAACATCGTAGTTAATGGTTTGTTAATAGGGAGAATTGGACCTTAAAATAAAGTGTGACTGTACTTTCACTTGACACTCTTTTTGAGCAGTTTATCTTTGCGTCTTTGTCACATTTGTAGGGAGTGATCTTAAAATGTCAACCTTTTTACCATGATTATATGTATATATGTACATTATATCATTTTATGAAATACTTTACTTTTTCCTGTAAATTTAACTTTTAACTGTAAGACCTAAAACATTGCTACAATGTTTTTTTATAATAACAATTTTCTGAAATTGGTTATATGGTTAACGTAAAACCACAGCTGCTATTTCTTACTGTAAATTTGACAGATTTACAGTGCAGCATTAAATAATCTTTCTAAGAGGCATGTTTACCACAAGACTTCAAATATTAAAGTAAACTCTAAAACTCAAACCTGCTACCATAATATGTAGTAAACTTTAAATTTTCTTTCTAATATCTTTTTAAATTTCAACCATGTTGCCTTTATGAATACAGTTATATCCCAACATATTAAAGTATATTTAGCTTGAGATGCCATAAAGCATTAACTTAACTATTAACCATTAGAATTTTCTGACAGTTTTCTTAAATATATATATATATTTATTATTGACCCTTTGCTAATTTATTGAAAAGAAAATCCTGAAATATAAATATAAATATAAAAATATAAAAATAAACGCTTACAATTGCCAAACTGAAAAAGGTTGTAGAATGAACTCTGTGTACCTGTGTGTGTGTGTGTGTGTGTGTGTGTGCTTGGCCCTCGGGCCGTCTCTCAGTGGGAGGTTTGGGGATCACTATGTTCTGAGAGAGGATTTCATCACTGACGAGGGTAAAGCCTTCACTAACAGACCTATTTATCCCTACAACAAGCCCTTCCTTACTACTCCACTACTCTCTCACATGCACACACTGCCCCACACAGCCGTAACCAGCAATTATGACAACACCATGTCATTAGAGACTTATACAGACTCCTATTATCACACCCTCACAGACAGGGAGCATTAAAGTTAACTATGAATAAGAAACGCCATTTTCAAGAAAAACAAACAAATAAAACCATGAATAGTGCTGCATAAGTACCTGTCTGTGTTTAACCATGGAAAGCTTTTCTTTTTTTTTTTAGCATTTTAGCAATCAACATCATAGGTCTTAAAAAATTACTAAAATACTATATTATTGTATTCATTTTAGTATATTATTGTATTCATTTTTACAGGCCCAGGCTTTCTTTTTTCTTTTTGTGCTTATTTTGGGGGAAAATTAAAAGAGTATTGGACTCATGGCAGCTGAAAGCATAATCAAATTAGCCAAAACATTTATTAAGCAAATCTGCAAATGGTATGCAAACATTCAAGAGATGTTTAGTATGTTGTAAATGATAAGCGCTCCAATTCTATGGAAATCTGTAGATCTTTCCAGTGGATTCTGATTTCGCATGGGCCTGCTTTCGGCTGTTGAAGCTCGGTTAAATGTTTGGATGGGGGTGAACGTTGGTGTCTGGCTCCTTCTTTGATGGTTACGCCCTAGTTGTTCTTTTGTGATCTGTGGTGATGGGGGGGATACCAGTGACACATGAACTGACAGTCTGGGAAAGCATGACATCATTGATTTTTGCTCAAATATCAATGGACCATGAAAAGTGAACAAAAAACTCACTTTTATAAGGAGCTACAGCCATTGACCATAACCCCCCCCAGTGCTCCAACATGTAAAATGTAACTTTGAAGCAATTTTCACTGAGAAATTGCTAGTAAATTTCACAAATAATTACAAATAAATAATAAATAATATATACATTTTTGATATAATTTAATTTATCTCTGCATATCAAAAGATGCAGTCACATTAGCATCCATTATCTACTGTTAATAATGTAAGTAAGCATAAAGCACATCATACAGAAATCCACAATCCCCAATCTCATTGATTCCTATTGAAATTTGCATATTACAAAAATGTGAGCGATTAATTTTACATTTGTTGTTAAAAACCTTTTTGGCCTATGGGATTTTGACGAAAATTGGCAAAACAAGTAAACATTTTAACTTTGATAAATCAAACATATTTGCATATTACAAAAATGTGAGCGATTAATTTTACATTTGTTGTTAAAAACCTTTTTAGTATGCAATGCCCTGTTTGTTGAAAATTAAAAATAAAAAATAAATTAACTTTGCTAAAGCCTACAGTTCAGGCTTGTTGTTGTTGCCCACCAGTGGTCACACTGACACGTCCCTTCTAATGCCACAACTTCTCAACTTGGGTATAATCTAGACTAGAAATATAAAATTTGTAAAACAACTTTACTTGATTATTCCCCATTTTTATACAGTCTATGGATTATTCACATGTTCGGAACTCATAATTATCGCCTACGATAATTCCGACTCCACCTGAAGGCGCATCGGCCTCAGAGCGAGTTTCTCTCACTATGCGGGAAATGTAAAACCCGGAGTTGATTTCAAGTCATTAGAGAAAGATTTGAGTAGAGCGGCGAATCTCAACCACTCCGGTCCACTCATGCAGCCAATCCAGTCCATTCTGTTGCTTGGTGAGCCAAAGAGCTTCATTTGGAGCATTTAATTCATGGTAGAGCTGCATGATTAATCGTTAAAAGATCGTGATCTCGATTCAGACTAGGGCTGGGCGATATATCGAACGATATGATCATGCACATTTCTTCAGTAAAGCCGGTTCCATGATTACCGCTAAATCTCCATCACCTGCTTTCAGATGAAGCGCCATTTAATAGACAGAGCCATATATCACTGACAAGCTACGCAATATTGCGTTCTTTATTGCAGATGAATCGCCTTCGATAATGAACGCGATATTGCTTAGCTTGTCAGTGAACTACGGCTCTGTCTAGATGGAGACTAAAGTGACTTAAAAATGTATTTGTGAATGAATGAATCATTCATTCTAGAGAATCGTTCAAAAACGCTGATTCATCCAGTAATGAAACAAGTGAAGTAGGTTTATGAGTGAGTCGTTGAATCATTGATTCAAACTACTCTTTCATAATTTTAATATTAAAAATTGGTGTATTAAATATATTATATATACACTATCAATCAAAAGTTTTTGAACCACAAGATGTGCAATGTTTTTTTAAAAAAGTCTCTTCTGCTCACCAAGCCTGCATTTATTTGATCTAAAGAAGAGCACAAACAGTAAAATTAAGAAATATTTTACAATTTAATATAACATTTACATTTATGCATTTAGCATATGCTTTAAAAGCGACTTAAAGTACATTCAGGATATACAATTTTTTTTTTTTTTAACTAGAACTGCTTTGTAGGCCTATTTGAATGTATTTTAAAATGTAATTTATTCTTTGATGCAAAGCTGAATTTTCAGCATCATTACTCCAGTCTTCAGTGTCACATGATCCTTCAGAAATCATTCTAATATGCTGATTTGCTGTTCAAGAAACATTATTATTATTATTATTATTATTAGGTTGAAAACAGTTGAGTAGATTTTTTTCAGGTTTCTTTGATAGAAAGTTCAGAAGAACAGCATTTATGTGAAATATTAATATTTTGTAATAAATATCTTTATCGTCACTTTTGATAAATTTAAAGGATCCTTGCTAAATAAAAGTATAAATTAATATAACCCCGCCCACCCCAAAAAAATACTGACTCCAAGCTTTTGAATGGTATAGTGTATAATGTTACAAAAGCTTATTTCAGATAAATGCTGATCTTTCTATTCATCAAATGAATCCTGAAAAAAAAAAATTTTAAATATTGATAATGATAATAATAATAATAATGTTTCTTGAACAGCAAATCAGCATATTAGAATGATTTCTGAAGGATCATGTGTCACTGAAGACTGGAGTAATGATGCTGAAAATTCAGCTTTGATCACAGAAATAAATTACATTTTAAATTGTAAAAAATATTTCACAATATTACTACTTTTGCTATATTTCGGATCAAATAAATGTAGGCTTGGTGAGCAGAAGAGAATTCTTTAAAAAACATAAAAAATCTTACTGTTCAAAAACTTTTGTACTGGTAGTGTATATTAAAATGTTTAATAATTCATTCAAATTAATTAAACGCTTTTAAATAGACTGCAGTAATAATACATTGCCACACATGATTTTGTTTAGTTCAGAATCGCGATCTCTTATTTGAGACAAACAATTTGTGATTCTCAATTTATCCAGAATCGTGCAGCTCTAATTCATGGAGAGAGAGAGAAAGAGAGAGAGAGAGAGAGAGAGAGAGAGAGAGAGAGAGAGAGAGAGAGAAACTAACTTAACAATTCTGTCAAAGATGTAAGCTACTTGATATTTACAACTTGTTTAATGAACTGTTTTATAAAAACAGTTCTGCTGTTGTATTGAATGCGAATTACAGCTGCTCTTGTTGATATTGCTTAAATAACGCAATCCCAAACCCTGTGTCACTGAACTATTTCAAGAATCAAGCTCTGAACAAACTGTTCCTTTAAACTTCTCTGTGTGTGTGTGTGTGTGTGTGTGTGTGTGTGAGTGAGTGAGAGACAGAGAGAGAGAGAGAGACAGAGAGAGAGAGAGAGAGAGAGAGATGAGAGAGAGAAGAGAGACAGAGCGAGAGAGAGAGAGAGAGAGACAGAGCGAGAGAGCGCTGAATGGAGTGTCGTTTTTCAGCGCTTAACTCCTCCTCTGCATTCTGCTCGCCCAGCACACACACACACACACACTCGCGCATTCTCCATCAGCAGCTCATCGCGCGGGGAAACGGAGCCTCTTCGCGTCCGAACACACCGTTTTCAGTGTTCGTGCTTCAACTCACCAAACATGACGGTTGTAATTCGCAATGTGGAAGAAACGAGCAGCTGATCTGGGGAGGAATCTGTGTTTTTTGTGACTGAAACACGTCTTTGGGATAGAGACTACTGAGGCGCCGCGACCGTTGTTGCAACTTTTGTCGCAATCAGCACGCGCGCTTACTGACGGCTGCGCGTTCTAAAGAAAGAGCCGCTCAACTTTGTGCGCTCGGTTGGTTTGGTCATTGTGGAATGTAGAATCGGGCGAGAACGCGCCTGTTTCAGCTTCTTTTATTTGTGTTTGGTAAGTTTGTCAGGCGCTTCACGTCTGGAGTTGAGTTTGTAGAGTTTGTTGCAGGGAAACTGTCGAGCTTTGTGTGATCGCTTCTTAAAGTAATCATGCACAACTTGGATTTAAATTCGTGTGTCAAGGATTATTTCTGAAAGCTCTCGTGTGTTTTTCCTGCGCTGAGTGGACTGCGCCGTTCTCGTGCACTTCAGAGTCAACACAAACTCTAGATTTTGTTACCGTTGCAAGACGCTCGTAAACATGCCACAGCTTAACGGAGGCGGAGGGGATGAGCTGGGGGCGAATGATGAACTGATCTCATTCAAAGATGAGGGCGAACAAGAGGAGAAAATCTCCGAGAACGTGTCCGCCGAAAGAGATCTGGACGACGTGAAGTCTTCTCTAGTGAACGAGTCGGAAAATAACAGCAGTTCATCCGATTCTGAGGTAAGCCAGACACCACCGCGTGTTGACAGACGCATGGATGTGGTTGTTGCCGTCGGAAAAATAACTTTTTCGCTTTGTTTTTCTCCGTCCCTCGTTCTTTCCTTCAGCAAACCGAGAGGCGCCCTCAACCAAGAGCTGATCTTGAAAGTTACGAGAAAGCCCGAGAGTATTTCACTGAAGGTAAGAGCAAACTGCTGTTATGGCATGCCGATTTAACAATTAATCCTTAAAAATCTAGTTTCTGTTTTTCTTACTAGTACTTACTCTTAAATTACTTGTAAGTAATCCAACACCAAGTAGTATTTTTTCATTTTCACTTATAACTATTAATTAAATAACAATCGCTTACTTTTTTAATAGTATAGGCCTAACTGTTCAAATAGATCAGTATGCTTCAGTAACTATTTATTAGTGCGCATACCAGTTCCTAGTAGCATTTTAAATACATTTTTAAATAAATAACTGCGTATTAAAAGTAAAACACAAAAACTAATGAAATTAGTGACATAATTGTTACAGTTAAAATTTTAAGGGATATCAGTGTCTTAAAAATAGGTATTAGTATCCAATAAGTACTAGTAAATCTGGAATAGATGCTATTATTTGGATAATGACTTGTAACAAAAAATAGTTACGTTACAAATGTGTTAGTGTTTAATGAATAGTTACTAGTAAATAAACAACAACAACAAAAAACATACTAGCCAATATTGGATTAGTATCAAATATTAAAAAAAAACAACTACTTGCAACAAATCAGTACAAGTGAAAATATCAGCAATAGGAATAAACGTTGAAACAGCTTGCCATACTTGTTCTTTGCTTAACTTTTGTTTATCCAGGCATTGATCCCTAATCATTTGTCTCTCCACTGTCAAGCTTTGAGAAGACAGCAAGATGGAGGATTTTTTAAGAGCCCCCATTATCCAGGCTACCCGTTTCTAATGATCCCAGATCTCGGCAATCCTTACTTGTCCAACGGCGCCTTGTCTCCAAGCGCAAGAACGGTGAGTGCCATTGAACATGCTGTTCGTCTCGGTGCCACTCTGGAGTCCTTTAAAGAGAGTTAGTGAGAAACATCGTGAGAGAGTTTATAATGGCCCTCATACGGAATGAAACCAACATGTTTCCTTATAAAGGATTCCTTTTGAAATCCGTACTGATTAACCATATTTTGAATATTGTAAGGTCATGTCGCCTTCAGTATCTACAGTTATGATCATTCTGTGCTATCTAGTTGAGAGCAAAACAGATCGGCGTCTTTTCTTTGAAATTGAGTTTTAGCGCATAAGATTTAATAGCTCTCCAGTCAATGTAGACTGTTTTATATCATTTCAAGTGATTTAGGGAATATGCATGTTGAAGTGGATTGCTGGTGTCATTTCAGCATTAGTTCATTTTTGAGGTTATTAAACTGTTTAATTGGTTTTAATTGTGCACTTTAGCTGTTTGACTTGTATTTGACAGATTTCTATTCATTTATTTGTGCTCCAAGAGATCATGTCTAGTTATCGCCACCGTTTACTGGATCAGATTTGCCCAAGTCTTGCATCTAACGTATTTTATGGCATTTTGGCCTCGCATTTCGGTGTGTAAATACGCTGAAGATTCCTCATGTTTGTCTGTGAAATGGTTGGTTAATTGATCTAATACCCAGTGAATCTAATTCGGTGCTGTCTGCCACTGGGCTGTAATTAAGCATTTTCAAGCTGCTTGTTTAGCCTTCTTTAAAATAAGATTAGTCTGAGGTCTGTCACAGTGAAATTCTATCTGCAGATAGATAGAAGCTGCAGAGTTTGCCTGTTCTTTCCCTATAGATGTGTTGGAGTTTTGTGTCCGTGTCTGGGAAAGGTTGACTGCCTTTTTAGCCCCAGCATTGGGTCTTTTCAACCCAATTTGCAAAGAACTCAGCAGGCATTCATGTATGGCTTTGCCGCGGTGTTATGCGTCAGCGCTCTGCAGAAAAAGAGAATGAACGGTTGGGTCTTTGAAAGCCTCAACCGGGAGTGTTTTTTGGCTGAACTGTGAGCCATCTCCCCAAATCAACACGGTTTACAGCCATTGTTTATTCCAGAGCTCAAATCCTCCTTCTTTACTCTGAATCGCAGTGTGATTTGATTGGACCAGGCCAAGAGTTTGAGCAAAAAGTTGCGTTTTCTCTCACCCGCCTCCTCCTCCTAGACACTCGCGCAAGTTTTACTTGGCCTCTCCGTTTCTTTTCACTGGTCCGTACGAGCTCTCCCTCCTTCCCAATCCCTTCCATTCAGTTCCTGAGGCGTTAGTCTTACATTGTCATTCTGAGTGAATGCTGATGGCTTCATTGGGATCTCCATAGGCCCTCATTAGCCTAATGGCTGCTCCTTACACACTAGTTGCATAGTAGTTGTGGTACCCAGATCCTCTTTTGTGTCTCGGCCTATATTGTGTTGTTGTGGGAAGAGCCTATTGCTTGAATTATCCTGAAGGAGCATGGTTCATCCCATCCGCAAAATCTCCTGCAGCTAGCGCACCTTCCTTTAAGATTTGTATGCTGTGGCCAAGTATTGACTCAAATGGTGAATTAAGCCAATGTCAGGCACATCTCACGAGCACGGAAGCTCTCTGTTACTGCTAGCATAATGCACATTAAGCAGTAAAAGGCTAATATGGGCTTACTAGCAAATATTCAGATGATGTCATTCAGGACAAGGATTATAACTTATTTTAATTTGTCTAGCTGATTGTAGACCGTCAAGAGTCTTGGATTCCCAGAGAAAATGACCCCATAACTGAATTCATCCAGATGTGAGACAAATATCCACTAAAGATTCCTCTTTTTCCCCTCATCCTGTTTTGAAAAAAAAAAGCATCTAACCCTTATTATTCCTCACAGTATTCAAATCGCAAGAGTTCATAACCTACCAGAACCCGAGCCGATTGGTGCTCGTATTTTATCTGAAAGTTCCAGAAATCAGGAGAAAATCCCGGAGTAAGACTTTTGTACTAAAGCAGATCAGACCTAGTCCAGTGTGGACCAAGTAAATCAGGAGGTCATTGAGGCAGATGAGCTTAGCCTGTCAT
Organism: Cyprinus carpio; assembly: GCF_018340385.1. Classification (NCBI taxonomy): domain Eukaryota; kingdom Metazoa; phylum Chordata; class Actinopteri; order Cypriniformes; family Cyprinidae; genus Cyprinus; species Cyprinus carpio. The sequence continues at coordinate 20,632,134 of NC_056579.1, read as the reverse complement.
GCGGCACCTCTAGAGCGAGCCGAGCGTCAGACAATGAGCGGTTGGCATACTTCAGATATTTACACACTAATCTTAAGCTCTCACTCAGACAGCTTCGGTCACAGCTGTCAAAATCACATAAAGAAGTTTCCAAACTAAGTCGAGGAACTTGAAGGAGCCCTTCAGAATCTGAATGATCTTCTGTGTTACGCTCAGACAAATGCACAAATGTAGAGTGTGTTTGCCAGGGAAGAGCATGAGTCTGTGTTGCTGTACCCCCCCCCCCCCCCTTTTTAATTTAGAATTTGACTATTTTGACAATGTCATCCAAAAAGGTATTTAATAGGTTCAGCTTTTTACAGTAGGCTGAATGTTTTGTAAAGTGGAGATTTTGATTTCAGAGAATGTTCTTTGTCAGGATGAAAGCCATTAAACATTAACCATGAAAAATTGAGTCCGTTTCAGAAGAAAAGGGTTTTTACCATTAGTGATTTTTCTTCTAAAATTATTTTACAGAAAAAAAAGTCAGAAGTATTTTGGTCTCTTGCTTTCATATGGTGCACTACATATATGTAACAGGGAAAATGCAATAAAATCGGTCTCAGGTTTTCTGCATAGGTTTGGTTTATATTTATTTTAATTGTTATTTTCCTAACCAAACCATCTGTTTGGTCACTACCGTAAAGCGCACAAATCATATTACAGGAATCTGAGAATACACAGCGCTTGCTAAGGCAGGCCTTGAATGCCAAAGTGAAGCCCTAAAGCAGTCGCAAATAGAGTGAACTTCTAATCATGTCACTTCTAAACTAATATGTATGTTTCTTGTGCAGTTGCTCTGATATCCCTGAGGTGGAATTGAAAAGCTCCTCTGAATTTCATCCTCATAGATTTCATGTAATATTTATAGTTGAAGGAAGGAAAGATTTGACAAAGGGAATATGGAGTTTTGAATACCTGTGGATTTAGTTAAGAAATACAAAGACCATTGCTTAATCCTTAACATTTCTTAACATTCTTCAGTGACAGTAACACGCAGATGTTACATTGTGATTAATGAGGTTATTGTTGTTGGGTGCTGTGCTTTATTATATTTAGTGGTGTGCTTTGAGATAGAAACTGTTGCAATGACCAACTAGCCATTTAAATGGACTGCCTAGCTTTATTACATTTCTGAACTAAATATTAAGAATTTTTAATTATTTGTATTTTACAATTTGTATAACAATATTTGAATTAAGTTTTTTATTTTTATTTTTTTTTTTGCAAGATGAACATTTCAATTTTAAATTATAATTTGAACAATGTTTAGAGACCATTGCATTCAGAATGTGGTTCCACCAGCTGTTTTTAAGCACAAGAACTCTAACTAGTTGATTTAGAGATGTGTAATTTTTGCACGTTGCTCCTTTGGGGCATTTAAATATCAGAGTGTGAAAGTAATGAGAGTGTTGAGACCTACAGTTTAATTCAGATAACTAGGCCTAACCTTGAATGCAATTGTAAATGCTGAAGGCCTTCATCACATATTAATGAAAAAAAAAAACAGTCAAAAGAAAAAAAAAATCCACCCCCACCAAAAACATAAGTTTTCTTTAAGTGTTTCATGGCCTGAGAGTCAGCTCTACAAGATTAGCCAAAGCCATTGACAGTTCAGATCTCACGCTTTTAGATTTCAATTCATCTAGCAGTGAGAGCAATCATCCAGATAACTTTAAAAAGCATCGTATATAAACGTCCCAGTGAAAATTGAAAAGTTCGGTGAAAAAGAGCTGAGAAGAGGACAGAAATAAGTGGAAGATGGAAAGAAATAGAGGTATGATATGACAGAAGGGAAAGATGTGTGGAAATGCCGGCGTGCAGATTTCCCATAACTGATTTAGGGCCTGCTCCAAGCTGACATTCCTCAGTAATCCAGTGGGACTGTTTTTAAGGATTGAGTGTGTCGGCCAACCAGCTCTACTCTTCTCAATGCTTGTCACTGAGATGAACGCTCAAGCCTGGCCTGAGGAATCATCTGCTAGGGGCTCGTGTTGGAAATAGAGAGAACTTGATATGTTGAGTATTCAGATTATATGCACAATGCTTTTGTTGGCAAGTAAAATTTAGCCACATTGTGAAAATTGATTAAGTATGTGGCTTCCTAAAAAAAAAAAAAAGTGGTGTTAGAAAAGTGTCAAAATTTTTTAACATATGAAAACTTTGGTGCTCATTTGAGCAAAATGAGCTCAAATAGCATTTATCCACACTGTGAATATCATGATTATTTTAATACACTTTCATGTGGCGATTACGCTTCCTAAAAAAAAAAAAGTGAAAAGTGTCAATCCTTCCTTTGTTGCAAATTGTAAATATGAGATTGAAGATACTGACCTTTGGTGCTCAGTTGGGCAAAATGAGCTCAAGTCCAGCTCACAACATGTCAAAAAGGCAGTTCTGTCGGTATAGACAGCCAAAGATAATCAAAGATAAACAGTCATTGTCCTGTACTACAACCTGTTCCCTGTACAAACCACAGCAATGCCTCTCTTCATTTTGATGACAGGTTTTGACATGTAGCGTGATAATGTGTTGTAAACATACTGAATGGATTCACTCCTAAATGTTTTTCAGAGGCCTGTGGCGTTTCCTAACATTGAATTTAATGCACATTTACATGCTGAAGTGATTTTCTGGTCAAGTCTTCACTCTCCTGGAAAAGCCATTGAAACACTTTGTTGTAATCCGTTTTCAGACTCCCTTTTCATTCGATTTCACTCTCTACCTCCCAGTGCAAAAGCTTTCAGTGCAATCCCGTGTTGTTTTAACACAGTCAGGTTTTGGGCCCGAACAAGGAACCAAGTGACTCGCCAAACCTTGTAACTGCGGCTTTTGTGTTGCGGCACCCACATCGGCAAACAAACACACCTCAGTGGAAACACATTTTAAACTGTTTAGTCTTGTCTTTTGGGGGAAGAATAGCACAGGGCACACTCGCACACAAACACACGCTTTCGTAATGCCTGAGCATGTCATCACAGCTCAGGCCACATGTCTTTTACGGCGTTCCAGGCCTCCGCCGGGCATTTTTCCACATTCAGGTGTTCTCACTCTGCCAGCAGCTCTTAGCACTTAAAATCTTTGAGACACAGTAGAGTCAATAGTGCTATTGTCGGTGTGTGTGTGTGTTTTTTTTGAGTGTGTGTGTGCACGCGAGTAAACTGTTTGTGTGTTCAAGATGACAGCTGTACCTGTAAACAGAAAACTGCAAATTGTCTTCGTTTACACACCCTCATGTCGCTCATATGTTCTGCTAGCAGAATTCTGATCTTCTCTATACAGTGAAAGTGAATTAGGACTGAAGCTCTAAAGCTCCAAAAATAACAGAAAAACACAGTAAAAGTAAATAGTGGACTTGGAATACAACATGCGCATCATATGTACTACATTATGTTAATATTATGGTGATTTTTGTCTTTTCTAGTCTTCCTTTGATTGATTGCACTTTATTCTCGCCATGAATATAGCCTTAGAAGCTGGTATGGCGTTTAAAAGAAAAGAAAGAAAGAAAGATGGTGATTTTTGTCATTTTTGGACCTGTAGAGCCCCCTGGTCAGCATTCACTTTCACTGTATGGAAAAGAGCAGCATGAACATTCTTCTAAATGTCTGCTTTTTCATTCCATAATAGAAGGCTTAGGTTTGGACTGATATGGGGGTGGGTAAATGATGATGCGATCTTTATTTCTTGTTGAACAGTTTCTTTACGTCTCCTGCTGCTACATTAAATGTGTAACTGTACCTTCAACAGACGGAATGTTATGCTTACACTCCTAATGTGTGTTTGTTCACCAATGAGTGACAGAGAGACTGATCTGTTGATGGCAACCTGAAATGTAGTTGCCAAATGTTCTCTTTGTTGATACTGGAGTCACAACTGTGTAAACAGTCTTGACTGATTTTTTATTTTTTTTTCCAGCTTTCAAAACAATTTCCTCTGCTCAATGAGTGACATTTGACTAAAGGAGCATGTCTTGGATTGATGTTAAATTGTATCCCAATTCATTCCATACTGTGCATTTAATAAAATCCCATGTTTTAGTTCATGCTTTTCTTCATTCCATTAGATGTTTCACAAGATATCTAGTAGAATTTGAGTAGTATGTAGTAGTTCAATTGATGCAAATGAATGGCTGTGAGGGATAAAAATGCAGTGTGTATTATTATCATGATTTCCTAAGGTCATCTCATTTTCACATCTCGTGGTTTATTGGTCACTGGAAATTTGTTTGACCCTTTGGAAAATCGGGCTTAAGATGGTAGTCATGTTTTGGAAGATGGTTGCAGGTTTTTAGCTGGTCATTAGTTGGTCATTATCTGTTTAACCACAAACTAAATGAAAGTTGAGAAGTGTGTTATTATTGGTCTAGGATGGACTAGATACAAGACAGCTGGTTATTCCAGCAGAGGAAAGACATATTTCCTTGATTTCAATGACATTTTGGGCTTTATCTATCAACACAAGCTTATTAAATTTGTAAATCCATTGAGTAAAGTGATAAAGGGATAGTTAACCCAGAAATTAAGATCCTCATGTCGTTCCAAACCCAAAAGACTCATCTTTAAACCCAGATAAAGATATTTTTAATGTTCTCTCATCTTTTCTGCCCATCTCATGAAAGTACACGTAAACAAAACCTTCATCCATCAAACACTACAAAAACATCTGTATGAATTGAGCGAGCCTTCTGAATCATTGAACGGATTTAATTAACTATTCTCATGTAAACACTGATCAATTTACATACATTGAGTGCATCGATTATGGGTTTGGAAGGACATGATGTGAGTAAATGATGACTTTTGTGAACTACGCCTCAGTTTCTTGAATAATGATTGAAGCTTAATAAACAGGTTGTATTTCTGTCCTTCACAGATGTTTACCTCTGCACTGGAGCTTGACTTCCTTTGAAAAGACGTTGCACAATACAGAGCAGCAAACTTCTGTTGAATAAACTTTTTCAGGTTTTTCTCCGTGATGTTAAAGGTTCTTGTCAAACATAAACTCAGCATAAACTCCACCAACCATTCAACTCGTGTCCTAGAAAAACTATGAGTGCATCATGCGAGCATGTTTGCACGCTCCATACTCTCTGAATTGTGTGAAACACTGCCAGCCTTGGCCTTCCCTCCTCCTTCCTTTCTCTTAGGAGAGCGGGAGTTGGCGTCGACCCCTTCTGCCACCCATATCTTGCCCATCATCCCTCCCTCTGTTCCGTCCCTGCCATTACATATTCTGTTTATAGCCTTCGCTGGCTTTTCAAGAGCCGGGCCCTTCAGGAGAGATTCAAACCCCTGTGAGGACTGGCAAACCAACCAGCCCTCCTAACGCGCACACACACACACACACACACACACACACACATACTCGCAGCGTTCAGTGACATCAATGAAAAGGCCTTTGAAGCTGCTTGGGATGAGCATGTGTATAAATGTATTTTTTCATCAATTTATTAATCTGAAGCCGGCTCTTCGGAGTCGGCCAGGTTCAGACAGAAGCGCCACTTTGAGACGCCCACTTTAATTCCACACTGGGATATTTTTGACAAGACACGAGCTGTTTATCCGATCTTTAAAGTCTAGATCGGGCTCTCAGCAGACTCTGGTGCTTATTTTTTTTAGTAATGCATATATTTGAAGGACTGGTGTAGCGATTTTTTCTCTTCGCCTGAAACTAGCTGTTCATAAACCACTTCATAAATAATAATCAGAAGATATATTTATCATATTAGGTGGCCGGTTGAAGTGGTGTGTTGGTCACGTGCCATTGTTTGGCAAATTTTTATGTGCGAAATTCAGTCATTCAAATTTCACAACAGGTTCAAGTTGGTCATGCAAATTTGCCATGTTGACTAAAAGAAAGCTGTTTGATTGGAAAAT
>NC_056579.1:20573737-20621237 GCF_018340385.1 Cyprinus carpio | reverse complement strand
ATGATGGCGTGAAAAAAGGAATAGTGCACAATTTCCATTAATATAATGGATTTACAGCTGACTGGCGGAATTCATTCTGAAATTTTTTATTATTTTAGCCTTTCATGTTAACCAAAGGGTTTAATTCCAAGCACTAATGCATAAGCGGCAATCCCATTCGTTAACGCTCACCTATCACATCCACCTTTTGATTTCAGCAAATCAGTCTGAGCGAATGCAGACAACATGATTCATATTTATGAGCCTAGCAGACTGTCAGAATTTTGCATATTTTTAGCATACAATGCGAGAATTTCTGTTTATAAATTATATACAAATTTTATTTATTTTTTTAAATGACCGGTTGTTTCACTGGATAAGACCCTTATTCCTCGTCTGATATCGTGTAGAGCCATTTGAAGCTGCACTGAAACTAATTTTGACCTTCAACCATTTGGTACCCGTTGAAGTCCACTATAAAGAGAATAATCCTGGAATGTTTTAATCAAAAACCTTAATTTATTTTCAACTGAAGAAAGAAAGTCATAAACATCTTGGATGACATGGGGGTGAGTAAATTTTATTTGAAAGTGAACTAATCCTTTAAAGGGTTAGTTCACCCAAAAATCAAAATTAGGCTGCGTTTTACTTACCCCCGAGGCATCCTAGGTGTATATGACTTTCTTCTTTCAGACAGTTATATTACAAATTGTCTTTGATCTTTCAAGCTGTTTAATGCCACTCAGCGGGTGTTGCATACATCAGTCCAAAAGAAGTTAGTTAAAAAGCACCCATCCATAAAAAAAGTGTCTCACACGGCCTCCAGTAGCGATTTGATGCGTTTTTGTAAGAAAAATATCCATATTCAAAACGTAATAATCACTTCAATCTAGCTTGCACACTGTTGTAAACAGAAGCAGTTCCAGGTGGATGACAAATGATGACGGCTTTGCACGTGTGCCACTCAGAATTGATGCACACGGAAATGCAGCAGAGAGATCAAAACAAAACAACGGTCACTAATTAGAAATGGAAAACGAGGATTTGTAAAGAAGAATGTCAGAGGATTTGGAAATAAGCCAAGAGGAGACTGGTTTTCCTTTGCCAAAGTAAGGAAACCTTGCTTCCTTTGCTCCTGTTAACAAACCGACCTCCATTACATCATGATCCCGGAAATGCTTCTGTGTACAACTGTTGGCGCAAACTACATTAAAGTGATGGATATTTTTCTTACAAAAACCCATCGATTCGCTACAGGAGGCCTTTGTTCACCCCTGCAGCTGTGTGAGACACTTTTTTTTTTTTTTTAATGGATAGGTGCTTTTTATTTCACTTCTTTTGGACTGAAGCACTGCAACACCCGCTGACAGCAATGATAGAGCTTGGAATAGCCTGGACAATTTTTAAATATAACTCAGACTGGATTCGTCTGAAAGAAGAAAGTCATATACACCTAGGATGCCTCTGGGGTAAGTAAAACACAGCCTAATTTTCATCTTTGGGTGAACTAACCCTTTAAGCATTATGATTTCTCTGATTCGTTTTCCTGCAAGTGATCCATTTCTTCCTCTCATACTGCTTCTTCCCTAGCACCCAAAAAGAAAAAAAAGAAATGGATTTAGCTTGAGTTCAGGCCTTGGGATTCCCAGCACACGTGACTCTCCATTGTTAATTTCTAAGATGGGTTTAGTTTGCATTTGAGTTTCTAAGATCATTTTAGCAACGAGTGAGTCGGCCATGGTGTGTTGTCCGCACAGTATCTAAGAAGGAATGTGTGCGTTACATTGGACTGGAGAGAGGAAAGGACTGTGTGTGTGTGCGCGTGTGTTGGCAAGTGCAGCACTGGTAGTGAATGGGCTCTTTGAGAGTTTTAGACTGGCATGTGTGACAGAACAAAGAGACCAGAGCAGCAGCTCAGAGTCTTACAGCTGAGGCCTACACACACATACACACACACACACAAACACTTTACTGCTCGTACTGCATCTTTTTATCCTCATGCATCTCCTCATCACTCCAACTCACTCAATTATATAGCAATTATATGTCTCATTCTTACATGTAATATCTTATGCATGTTAAAAATTATGTTTTGCTATTGGACAATAGTATTTTTAGAGTTGGGTTACTTTTATTCACATTACTGGAATTTCTTGATTGAGCATGATTCATCCGTGCAAAAGAAAAAATAATGACTTTTTCAGCTGACATCACCAGTCCTTGTTAGATTTTTCTACTGCTTCAATCCCGCCATCTGTCTACGTTAGAGTACTTTTCAGTTTTTGGATTCAATCAAGTCCTGATGGATATAATCAAATCCCATCCTAAACTCACTGAATGTCCTGTTTCACTTCAAAATCAAGTTAAACATGTAAAACTGACTGATAATACTCAGTTTTGTCCGATATAAAGTTGAAGTATAATGATGCATTGAGCTGTGGTGCTCATGCAGGAGATGAAGGTTCGAGTACAGACTGCATTGTTTCCTGATCTCATATCCACTTTTCTCCACATTAATTGGATTAAATATAATATAGTAGTATATTCAATGTTTTATACATAATATACAATACTAATCAAAAGTTTAAGATGAGTATGTTTATTTAGTAACATTATTATAGTTTTAGAAGATTACAGCATACCTTTATGAAGTTGTTGTTTTTTCATTTGTGTGTGAGAGTTTAGCTGAGTCAGTGTGTACACACTTGTGTTTTATAGTTTTTTTCCTTCCAGTCCCCTGCTGCGGTATTACTTGTATTAACTTAAGCTCAGTAAAAATCTTAAATAGGAACCAGCACTGTTTTCATAACTCATTCCTCTCTCTCCTCTTCCTCTGTTCCTCTCTGTTTCTCTCCTCATTCTTTAGCGGTTCATCTCTGACATGTTTCACTTAATGCAGTATAATTGCTAAACAAATGTGATTAAATGGTGTGGAGACTTTGACCCAGAATTAGTCTCACTGAGTGAGAATTCAGTGCTGGGGCCGCGGGGTAATGCAACACCTCGTAGAGCTCCTCTGCCAACGGCTCACTTTGGGCCTGTGTGCAAACACACTACGACTCTGCTTCAGCTGTCACTCAATACTGCGTTTGCCCTTCAGGTTAACGGTGAGAGGTCAAAGTTCAGGGTCAAAAGCTGAGTGGGTTTATAGAGACGTGTCTAAATGAATCTGCCTTTTAAAGACCAAGATGGAACATCACATGAATGCTTCTTATTTGTCTCCAAAAAGAAGTCCTGGTCAACTTTTCTTTTATGTAACTCTTCACTGCAGTTCAGCATGTTTTCTAGAAGAAAACCATTCTTGCTTTTCCATTAACAGGTCCTTGGCCCTGACAATCTTAATCGTTCTCTTTGGCTTACACATTATGTCATCGATACATTGTTCTGAAGTGAATTTGTTTTGTAAGGAATCTTTAGAAATCTTACACATCTTTGTCATTTGAAGTGGCAGATTTACCTTGATTTGAATACATCCTTCTGACACTTGCACAGTTCTCCTGAAGTCCAGGTCTTTAGGAAGCGTCATTGCCATTCATTAAGTGTATAGCTTTAGTCTATATGAGGTTGTCTCTCTGATGAAGTTCATGTCAGTGTGGTGTCTCTGTTATTGTCTATGTACTTAGACTGAAGTGTGTTTCACATGAAGTTTAAAAGATGGGTTGAATGGTGAGCTGCTCGCAGCCTTGGATGCAAAACACTGTCTGACCTTCGAAGAAAAAGAACCACATGTAAAGCGAGGACTAAAGATGTCAGCCCATATGACCAGCTGTTTAACTGTGAAGAGAAGACATGCTGTGTTATGTTAGGTGTCTGATGCTTTCAGTTCAGTTCAGTTTCAACATGACAAATATGTCAAATTTATCTCTGGTTTAATAATTTCTTGTTGTTTTGCTGCTTTGATTTCATTTTGAAGTGTTTCAGCAGCTTCCAAGCATGTCACTGCATCTCAGGAGGTGCATACAAACTTTTTTTGTGATACAAAGCATTAACTTTTCATATTCACATTTTGCTGCTACAGATGAATCTATTCTAACTGACTCACAGTCTACTGACTTTGACAATTAGTGCACAGTGACATGAAGCACACGTGAAGCCTCAAAGTTCCTCCACCAGTTTTACTCCACTTTTCTCTCAAAAGGTTGAAGAAATTGTTATAAATATGATTGTCACTAAACATTACGAAATGTTATAAATATGACAACTGCCATTTCATAATAATAACAAAATAATATTATATTATATTATATTATATTATAATATAAATGATTATTATTGTTGTTAGACAAAATACAATTATTGTTAGTAGTAGTGGTCGGCCGATATATCGGCCAATATTTGGCATTTTTCAAATATTGACATTGGCTGATAAGTTTTTCTTCTTAGCCGATTGTGTTTGAGGCAGGACTTTTATTTTGACAGCGCGACAAAGGCAGCGCCTGACATTTTATATTTTTTATGAAATATTTATTTATTTGTGAAAAATACTTTGTCATCTAAAGTATAAGTATGTTTATTTTACAAAATTATTTTTTAATCCATAGTCAAATAATTTCTAATTTCTTAAATATTAAATAAAAAATGTATATATCTGCTTTATATTGGCCATCGGCCCCCCTTCTTTCCAAGATATCAGCATCGGCTGTAAAAAAAATAAAATAATAATAATTATCGGTCGACCACTAGTTAGTAGTAGCAGTAATTGTTACATACGTTATTGTTATTGTAAAAACATAAATATACTACTGCTACTACTAATAATAACAAAAACATAATAATAATAATAATAATAATAATAATAATAATAATAATAATAATTATAATAATAATTAGTGTATTATTCATAAACGAAATCCAATTATTGTTAGTGATAGTAATTGTTATTTGTTGTTATTATTATTATAAAAGCATAAATATACTACTACTGCTACTTCTACTGCTAATAATAATTATTATTGTTGTTGTTAGACAAAATACAATTATTGTTAGTAGTAGCAGTAATTGTTACATATGTTGTTAGTTAGTATTATTGTAAAAACATAAATATACTACTGCCACTGCTACTACTACTACTAATAACAAAAACATAATAATAATAATAATAATAATTAGTGTTATTATTATTAATAAACAAATTATTGTTAGTGGTAGTAATTGTTATACTTTATTATTATTGTTATTATAAAAGCATAAATATACTACTACTGCTAATTCTACTGCTTATAATAATAATAATAAAAAAAAAAAAAACAATGATAATAAATAATATTATTAATATAATAATTATTATAATAATGTTAATATAATAAATTATTAATATACTATTTATAATAAAGACATACTCCCTACAGAGTAACTTGTACCTGGCATCAGATCATAGGGTAAAGCTGGGCTTTATTTGGAGATGAAAGGCTTTTCTTATTCGTTTGTAGTTTTTGTCATGAGAGCGGCTGTTTCAGTTTTATTTGATGCCTTTTCTTCTTTTAACCTTTATATCTAAGCAACAGCAAAACAAGATCTTTAAATGTTTCTCATATTGCAGTTCAAATCACAATGACCATATTTGTCCAAAATTGAGCAAATCATGCAGGTTTAATCTGCAAGAATTTTTTTACCTTTTTTTGTAATGTGTGACCTCTGTTTTTTCCTCTACTGTGAGTGTATTGTTGTTCCTTTCTTTGTGTGTGTTTCATGCTCTCTTTCTCTTAGTCAGACTCTCTGGATGGGTTTGGTGTAAATACCTGCGAGCTGGTGCAGTCGTAAATGTCGCTGTAATAGGGTGTTGAGGAGATTTCGTATCGAAGCTTTTAGAAATCTTAATTCCTTCTCCATTGTGCGCACCTCATTTTAATAGTGTGACACATTCTTGCTTTCTACACAAAAACAAATTCCACCTTTACATGACATCACCCTGCTAGTCGAATTGGAAGTCCTAACATACGTTATCAACATGTGAGCAGTCATTTTGAGAGTGTTACTTGGCCTTGGGAGCTTTTACGAGACCCTCAGGACGCCAGCGCACTGACGTAAATGTATTTAATAGCCATTTACAGTTTATGACATGGATATGTCTCGTTCGTTGACGACTTGCAAAGTTTTTAATGATTCAGCGTCTCTGTTTTGACTCTCCATTGACGATTTGTGTTCTAAACGTTCTCACCATTCAAATCCACCTCGAAACACAATGAATTTCCAGTAACGCTAGGCTTCTAATCCCATTCAAAGTCTTCATTCCTGAATAAAAACAATGGACTTTGTTAGCTTGTTAGTTTAACTTGTCCTGCTAATTTCTCAAACGTGTCACGCACACAGTCGGCTCCATTAGCAAAAAAGCTGATTCCTGTTCTGTTTGGCTTCCCCTCCATAATGCCTTTCTCAAGGTGAGTTTTTGAACCGTGTAGAAGGAGTGAGGGAGCTCCTGACCCCTCGAACCCTCGAGCCGGTCCACGGCCACGCTACAGAGATCATCTGTGGACTTCAGCAAAACTTCACACAGTCAGTGGGGCTGGATGCTGTTTGCTTTACTCATTGTATTGCAAGCTTTCCTGTTTGTTCTGCACTAAAACAACACCAATGATGGAACGTGTTTCCAAGAAGACCCACTGGTGTTGAAAGCCAAAGATTTTGCCCTGGACATTATGAATGAAGATTATCTTACTCATGAATGAAGAGATCAGTAGGTAACAAAAGGAGTAGTTCATCTGATAATTGAAAATCCTGTCATTCTTTAGTCACCCTCACCTTGATTTTTCTTTGGGCAGAAAAAATGTTTGAAGAACGTTCATGCTGCATTTCCTGAAAATAACAATGAATGGGGATCAGGAGCTGTCAAGGTCCAAAAAATTATAAAACCATCATAAGTTGTTCATACAACTCAAATGTTGTATGTTTTGTAAGTCCTACATTATAGCATATCGTGAGAAACAGAATAATACTTAACCTTGTAAAGCCTGACATAAGAAATAATAGTCAGAAAAAAATAGTTTTTGACGGAAGAGTTAAATTTTTAATTTTTTTTCTATTTCTATATCATATGATTCATCAGGCTTTTATCTGATATATATAGTGAAAATACAGAGTTAATACTCAGGGAAAAAAAACACCTTGGTTTTATTCAGAGGTCCAAACTGAGCAAAAAATATGCAATTTTGGTGCAGTTGCTAATATTTATGTGACCAAAACGTAAGATGAAAATCTAATTATAGATTTTTAACAGTATAATGGACTAAATTTCATAAAGGTGCCTATGAATATAAGTTGTCACTTTATATCTCCCAATAATGTCTTTATAAAATGGTATTAATTTGCGTATGATCTTTAAATGCTTTTATGATCAAAGCTCTGCAGTTTTTCTGGGGCCAGACATAATTCTATTCAATGCAATACAGTGATGACTGAGAGATGAACAAAAACACATTCACATATTATTATACTAATAATATAAAAATATTTGTGCATTTACTTTGTAAAAATCAGTAAGGATTTCACCGCAAAAAGACACATGAACCACAATTAAAAGGCTTTTATTTGCTAAAAATATAAACTATCAATCAAATGACAGCAGGCCTGTAGTAGATTGTATGCAACAGGTTTTTCAGCAGCTTGGATTGTTTTGATAATCTAGAGATCTTAGAAATCTGAGTATCAAAACAGTATGCTTTAAATTGTAAGTTATTTATTGAAAACATTACTTGACAGTCATGGTCCCCATTCGCTTTCATTATATGGGAAAAGAGCAGCTTGGACATTCAGCTAAACATCTCCTTTTCTGTTCGTTTGAAGAGAGACAGACATGTGGGTTTAGAAAGAGGAAATAATCATTTTTAGTAAGCTGTTCTTGTATTTGTGCACATAGTTTGTCTCTGTCATGACTGCATGCCTGCAAGTACATGTTTTTGCAGCGCTTGAGTCAGTACGGGAGCTTCCCTGCTGTGTGTATGCGTTTTTCATAGTGAAGAAGGATGTGTAGAGGGTGTATTAGGTTGTAAAGCTCAGTCTAAGCACACAGGAGGTCCAGGCCTGCTTCTATATGCCTCTACTGCTGAGCCAAACATGCATCCAGCCCTCTATAGACAGCTGTGTGTGTGTGTGTGTTTCTGTCAGAGCGGCTTAAGAGCGAACACAATCAGTTCTCTGTTTTCATAAGGCTTGTGGTATGTGTGAGCAGAAACAAATGTGTTTAATTTAGCCCTGTCTGTTCCTTCCACCATCTCTCTGTCCGTCTCTCTCTCTTTTTCTCTATAGAGTGATGTGTCATGGCAGTGAAAAGGCCAGTTTAAATGGTAGCAGTGTGTGTTCAGCCTCTTGTAGCACAAGCCCTTATTGAGCAGCTGCACGATCAGATTTATACCCGAGCAAATATTTATTTTCTCATTTTCAGCCGCAGAAAACCTTGAAAAAGTCTGGGTTTAAAGTGATACCTGTGCCTCATTTTGTAATCTTAAGTCTGTGTCAGCTATATAAACTAAACACTCCTGTAAAATGGAGCCGGTAAAGTTACAGTGCCTCATTCGCCACATCTGGATAGAATTTGTCAGACTGTAAATGAAGGTTTACAGGTTTTATAGCAGAAACGTACTCTATGCTAGTTTGCAAACATACAGAGCCAATAAATACCAAGCATGTTGTTGTGTTCTATGTATTTGAATGGTAAGTTCGTTTTTGTGATGGATCTGTTTACCAGGATCTGTTTTTATTTACAGAACTAGCTATAAATGTTAATTTTCACTAACAAAGTTAACTGAGCTAGTTTGACCATTATAATAAAGTTTGGTAACGCTTTACAATAAGATTTCTGTTGTTTACATTACGCTACATTAGTTAACTTGAACTAACATTGAAAAGTACTTCTACAGCATTCATTATCTATCTATCTATCTATCTATCTATCTATCTATATACATATATAAGGCAGAAAATAAAAAAATGCACGTGTGCCATGGATTAAAAAAAATCTTACAGGTTCAGAGCAAATATTTCATTTTTAATTGAATAAAAAAATAAATAATGTAAGGTCATGATCAACTGCCTTTAATTTAACAGCTTATTTATCAACAGCATTTAAATATATCAGCATATTTTACTTATTAGACTGAAACTGATTAAATCTGATATGATTATTGGATGATGCCAATATATTGTTCATCTATACTGGTATTATGAGTTGCAGTCTGGCACATATTGGTACGTAACAACACATGATATTGAGCTAAAAGTGTTTGCATTCACATGCATGTTTAAATAACTCGGCCTCATGTCTAGTGTATTCACACACACACACCTCAGTTAAATTTTTTTTTATAGTAAACATCCAGTCGTTCATTTCACAGCCGGCTCCATCAGTCATCCATTCAACAGTTACAGTTTATGGGGTTATTATGAAAATGTTTCAGGCTAATTTAAACTGGCAGACTGAAGAGTTTTTCAAGCTAAAATCCCCCCAAAGAGCTGGCAGTTAATATAAAGGTCTTTATCCATCAGCATTAAGGGTTAAAAATATTGCCCTTCTTGGGAGTTTAATATTTGTAGAAGTAACTGTAACAAGATATGCCAGGTACTGAAAAACCTCCGAGCACACTGGTAATTGACTGAAGCAATATGGCTGTCTTCCCTCGGCACTGACAAAACGCCAGCTCTCGACAGATGCCCTGATTATTTTCTTGTGCTTCTAATTATGCGTAAGGTTTCGATTGACCTTGTGTTGTGTTCTTGAGTACAATAGCTCAATTATTCCATCACGCTTGACTCTATCAGCTCTGTCTCTCATTCTACGAGCGCTGTGTGAATAAAAGCCTATACATGGTCAATGCAATGGTATTATTCCAAGTATGCTGTTCTGTTAAAAAAAAATCTTCACCATCTCTTCTGATTCCCTTCTACAGGAAGTCATAGATGATGACTGAATCACAGCTACATTTCCTTCTTGGTACAGAGATGTGATAAGGACACATTAAACTGAACAAATAAGGGTGCCGAACCAGTTTTAAAGGGACAGTTCACCTAAAAATGAAAATTCTGTCATTATTTACTCACCCTCAAGTTGTTCCAGACATGTATGAATTACTTTGAACGCAAAAGAAGATATTTTGAAGAATGTTTAAACCAAACAATGGTTACCATCAACTGTTTGGTTACTGAGATTCTTCAAGATAGAAGAAAGAAACTCATACAGGTTTAGAACAGAGCGAGGTTGAGTAACTGATGACAGAATTTTCTCAGAATTTTCTCTGTTCACTTGAATGGGTTAAATGCAGAGCACAAATTCCGAGTATGGGACATCACGTTTGGCCACACATCACTTCTTGTTCTTTTTCAAATTGTCAGTTTTCAGTGGACAATTCATTTGTATCATTACTCAGTGTTCAAGCAAGTCCTAAGTGTGCCATTTTGCACATTGTTTCCTAAAAAAAACTTTTTTGTTGATTTTCTAATGAGAATGTACTGTAAGTAGCCTCTTATTTCCATGCCACAGAGAACAGATAGAGATTACGGTATGATGAATGATATGAGTCTTGTGTTGCTTCGTAGCTAACAAACAAGAGAGGTCTTCAATAGAGTGGGAAATGGGCTCTTCATGCTGTCCGGGCCTGGTTTGATGGACTGTTGGTCACCTTAATATCCAAATCCATCCATCAGTCCTGGTCAGACCTTGGAATCTCTCAATTGTTCGGTTAAACCTTTGCCCCATCTCTGTGCTTCCCTTACGCTCATAGAAGCTCACACGCATCTCAGTCTGTCCTTCCTTACTAATAGTTCTTTTGTGCACAAGAGCGTGTTAAGAGGCCCATGAGTTCGGCCTTAATAGGACCATGTTGCCATGGAGATGTGTGCACTCTGGCAGGTTGACCTTTGACTTGGTTTTTAGTGTTTTCAGGCAATGAATGGATGTGCAAGGAGGTCACAATAGACGCCCGATGAGAGCAGCAGAGCCCTGTCAAAGGCACTTAACTTCACTCGGCCCAAAGACTGAGGGATACTTCAAACATGGCAGCCATTAGCACCTTAGTGCTAGATTCATACTTCATACTACAGTTTGCTTAGCTTTAGCGTTCTGCATGGATTTTATTCATTCATTTTATTCATTCATGCATTAAAGGACCATTTGGTTTTAAAAATTTGGCTTATGCCACTCAATCTGATCATGCGGGTGCATTTCAAATCTGACATATCCTAATCATTTCTCTCATTCCTGTTCAACTATTGTTAGCATTAAAAGTGGCAAAATTGAAAATTAGATGAAGTCTAATACGATCTACCATCTTCTTGGGGAAAATTTGCACTTTCAATCCGTTTATCACTTGGCAAACAAATTCAAAAATCTTTCTCGCGGTGTCTCATTCGGTTTGGTGTTTGACACATGGTCTGAAGACCACGGTTCGGATCATATTACGTTTTTTGAGTCACGGAGTGGATCTTTTTTTAAGTCAGCAAGAAAAAAATATTTCTGTGTAACTTAGCTTTCCATTTATTACTTAAAGTGAAGTACTACTTCAATACCACAGCAAAAACTACTAGCCTAACTAAGAAAGTGTAAACTTTTTTTAAAGACAAGTGAACTGCCAGTGAAAAATAAGCACAAATGCACAAATTACGAGCAAATAAAATAAGGTCGTAGTATTCAGGTACAGAAATTTTATAATAACACTGACAAATACTCCTGAAATACTATTTTCTATACTACTATATACTTATTTCTGTTAAAGTTTTATCAAATGAAATGGGGAGACTCATGAAGTGACTCATTAAACTGTGCCGCTCTCCACACAGAGACACGCAGAACAGACAGACTTCATATTTCAGTAGCACATTTTGCACTTTAATGTTCACAGACACTAGTCCACATGGTGATTCGATTAGGGGTACAGCCCTGCTTTTGATTTATTCATTCAGATTTGGCAAGGTTCCGTGACATTGCGCACTGCAGTAAAATAAAATTTACAGTATATTGCAGAAATCACAGGGCCCTACATAACGTGATTCAGACCCAGATAGTACAGTGTGAAAACAGGCCTGCGGAGGAAGGGAGAACAAGGTGAAAAAATCAATCGAACTGAGTACGAAAACAGCCTCAGACGTTGTTATGGTGTGAAAAGCGCAAATAAATAGCCTCATTGAAATGTTTCGTCTGGCCGTGCTGTAAATAACTCCTGCAGCCAAAACAAACATACCTGCATGCGGTGCAGACTCGCTAATGTGGCAGCGTTTAACTATGGGACTGTGTTGCCGTCAAGGGAAATCGCTCAGTGATGTGGATCTATCAACATCCCAAATTAAGCTAGTGAAGTTAGACCGGTGATTTTATTCTTAACTGTAAACCTAGCGTGTCAGTGAGCACTTATTTAATGCTTGGGTTTTCTCATCTTTGAATGCCACACTCTTTTACCCAAATCACTATCAGTGCTCAAATTTAATCTCTGAAGTTTGGTTACATTCCAGACGATCTGACAAAGCATTGTGGGTGCTGATCTCACCGGAGCTGCTTCAGGTCCACCCAGTTTCACTGATAGTTAATCTCTCCCTCCAATTAGCATGATTGTATCTCGTTTGCGTAAGAATGATTTGTATAATTATTTAATTACCCACAACGCACTTTCACAAAGGCGCCCGGTTTGAAGCAGGCGGGCTGTTCTCACCTCTATTGTGTGTGGCCTGTGGTAAGCGCTGGTTGTGTGGTCAGGTTGGACTAACAGTAGGTGTAAATGACTAGTATTAAGCTGACGGCATGTTCTGACAATAGGCCATCATGTGGGGCTGGACGGTGTTTTATCTGTGCTGGGCTGCTCGGATTGAGAGATGTGATTAACACTTTAACACACCGGCCACAGGGAGGCCCATTTGGGTGCATCAGGGGGTCCTAAATAAATACAGGCCACACGGTGGGGGATTGGCATGATCTGCTGGTGCTGAGGACATGTGTGGAGTTCAGCTGTGGTTATTAGTAGGGTTATTTTCTATGCAGAATGAAATTATGATATAAAATGTATAATTGTTATGGTATGGTACTTGACTTTTTTTTAATAATTGTTTTTTGTGTAAAGCACTATGAATTCAACTGTGTTTTTTAAAAAAAAAATCTTACCTTTGCCTATCACTTATTTAAACCTTTACATTTATAATTTTTTTTTAAATTGTTTATTTTTAAATTATTAAATTAAAAAAAGTAAAAAAAATATAATTTACTTAAATTATGTGCTTTAATAAGGAACGTTCATTAAGAAACTAAAAGTATTACAGGTTGATGGTAAAACTTGAAACAGATCCCTTCATCATCATCCAGGCTTTAAGAGTAAACTTTTTAGCCTAAAAACTTGGTAAAGTGAGCAACACAGATCTCGAGCAAGTAATTGAAAGCATGTCAGCCCCTCATTACCTCCACAGCGGAGCTGTAAGTTTGTCAGGCCGATTCTATTTGGGTGCTGTTGGCAGGCGCCGCGCTCTCCCTCAGTAACAAATGTCCCTCACATCTGCCTCACAGCATCCCTGGCAGCGCTGCCTCGTCTCCTCCGAGCTCCTGGCCCCCCGTTCGCATCTCTCTCCATGAAAGAAGGCGAACAATTGGACTCTGGCGCTGGCACCTAGCAGGCCCTAGAGCATATGCCATATTCTCTCTGTTCACCAAACCAAAGGGTCCGGTGCTTGGCTTTTCTATGGAATATTCTCCACCACCTTTTGTCGCATCTGTGTTCTGCCTCTCATTAGGAGAGCGTTCGACTGATGTTCTCTCTGAGCGCTGGAGGCCGAGGCAGAGAGCTGGAAGACAATTAGAGAAGAGAGAGAAATGGATCAGATAGCTGGAGGATGACGGCCTATGAGAGTCCTAGTTTGAAGTTGAGAGACTCTATGTAGGATGAGGAAAGCGGGACCCACTATGGAGAGAAAGTTTCAGGCACAATATAGACTCTCTAATAGGAACATGCTCCAGCATCCAGATGCATCGAAATGTTTGATTCAGATTTAAAATAAATGCAGTGTCAGCAAAAGCAGTATGTTAAAAGACACATATTCAACTAATTACATTTGTAGTAGTAATAATAACAGTAGTAAATACATTTGATTTATATAGCAGATTTTAAAATAATCAAGTGTAATATATAAAAAATTATTCCACCTTGTAATAGTTTGTGTAACACAGATATTCAGTAAATAATTCCATTTCTAATAATGATATTAACATTAGTATGTTTGTATGTATGTATGTGTATATATATATATATGGATTTTAAAATGTAATAGTATAATATACACATTGCCTGTTGCATCTGACTATTGCATTTTGCTACATAGTGTTGATGGCATTTTTCCTCAAGGTTGTGTGAATATGAGACAATATAAACATGATCTGAAGCTGTTATCAATACAGTGGTTGGTAAATAGAGGAGGTGCTCTTCCTTTCCTCTTCTCTTCTGCCTCGCTCTCTATTTCATACCAGTTCTGTCTTGTTTTAAGCACAACTCAAGGGCACCTGCAACACATTAGCACAGCGCCTGAAGTCTTCTGTAAAAGGTAATTGGCAAATTAAGTTTATGTGTATGCTTCCAGTCCTGTGTCATTGTAAACATTTACTACAGGATTGTAGCGCAGTTCTGCCCAAAGCACTTTTCCTATTGTAACCACCCTTGTCTTTAGGAGCTGAATTCTGCTGACCAGCAAAAGAGGTGTTGTTTTTTTTCACTCCTGACCCTCTGAGCCAACTTGAGGACAGTTTTAGTGGGCCAGGGCCTGACCGCAGCGGCGGGGCAGTCGGCACCAGTGCTTGGATAGAGCCGAAGTGTTAAATGGAGCGGATGCCAGCGTGCAGCAGCCAAGGGAATTGTGTTAGGCTGAGGTGTTGAGAATGGCTGGAAGG
The DNA here is from genome assembly GCF_018340385.1 of Cyprinus carpio. NCBI lineage: Eukaryota > Metazoa > Chordata > Actinopteri > Cypriniformes > Cyprinidae > Cyprinus > Cyprinus carpio. The sequence continues at coordinate 20,606,416 of NC_056579.1, read as the reverse complement.
CCAGAAAATGAGAACAGAAATCATTTTTAGTTGAGTTGGGTGTTGAAGGTTTTCCTCATTACATTCCTAGTGCTCTCTTAGTCACCAAAATCAACTCAAACCGTCCCATGAGCCTTGCAGAGAGCAGAAACACTGATACGATCAGCTGTTAACTGCCACAGATGGACTGCTATTACCCATTTAAAGTCAAAATGAAACTCAAACTGACCGCGATGTCCTTGATAACTATCCCTGTTCTGTTCTGCATGATTCATCAGTCATTCAAAAGAAAAAAGTGTTTGTTGTCACTGTCGTAATCTTAAATCCAAATGTAATAACATCTCTGAGCTACTTCGTTCTTTTAATAATAACCAGTAATATCATATCTTCCACTTTTATAATCTAATGGACTGAATCAAGTCCTGCCTCACATTATTTAATTTGAAAATGTCACTATTATAGAAATCATACCTTTTAATAATGACAATTTTACTTTAAAAAATGATATAACATTACACATTTTAAACTCACTTATATGGAAATCTTAATTTTTAAAAAAAAAAAAATGATGTAATTGTACACTATTATGGAAATCATACATTTGAAAAATTACCACATGACCAATTTTTAAAAAATGTTTATAATGTTAAAAAAAATCACTTAAAAAATATTTGTGAGTATAAAACATTACACATTTGAAATTGGAAATGTTACTTAAAAAAAGTTTTCATTTATTCATTATTACATATTTTAAAAAGTGTCTTATTTTTTTAGAATGGCCAAATTTTACATAAAATATTTATTTATGTAACATTAAACATTTGAAAATGCCATTATTATGGAAGTCTTATATTTGAAAAAGAAAAAAAAAAAACTAACAAAATATTTATTTATTTATTTTTGTAAGACTATGACTTCATGGAAATTTTAATTTAAAAAGTTAGCTTAAAAAAATTACTTTTTTAAAAAAAAATTAAGGTTTTCCTGAAAGTGACTTTTAAGTTTTCTTTCACTATACATTGTGTTTTTAGTAGGGCTGTCAAATGATTAATCACGATTAATCACATCCAAAATAAAAGTTTTGTTTACATAATATATGTGTGTATACTGTGTATATTTATTATGTATATATAAATACACACACATGCATGTATATATTTAAGAAGAATATGTTATGTTTATATATTAAATATATTTATATATAATATAAAATATAAGAATATAAATATATAAATGTATATACATGTAAATATTTTCTAAATATATAATTTATGTGTGTGTATTTATATATACATAATAAATATACCCTGTACACATACATATATTATGTAAACAAAACTTTTATTTTGGATGTGATTAATCGTGATTAATCATTTGACAGCCCTAGTTTTTAGGCATGAAAGTGTGGCATTTAATGTTGAATTAATATAAAGTCTTGTTTAAAGCACTGGTAATTATAGGAGACCTAGAGATCTAGAGACCTTTACTGGAACTAGGCATCTTTACTGGAAGCCACTGTCATGTTAACAGTGCTTTTTATGAGTTAGCATGTAGATCTGTGTGTGTTTATATCTTGGCCTGGATTCCTGCAGTGGGATAAAACATGAGCAACTAAAGAGAGTAATAATGGCTGCCTTCTGTTTCTCTTTAGCAGTTGTGTGGTCCTGGTATTCCTACCCTAACATCAGCTTTCGGGATATATAAATATATATATATGAATATAAATGTGTGTGTGTGTGGCAGGGATAGTAGAGGGAGATGAATGATGTCAACCCTCAGAATTTCCTCTCTTTTGGATGGGAATGAGGGGCCCTCTCTGCCCCCCGAGTCACCCAGCTGTCAGGAAACAATACCCTTGGCCTGTTCAGACAAAACTCATTCCTGAAAGTGTTTTTTTTTCTTTCTCTGTCCTCCCGCTCCCTCCCCTCTTCCTTTTGTGCTATAATGTCTTTTCCATTTTTAACCTTAACCGTGTCAACTTCCTTCCTATGAACGCTGTGTATGAAAGCAAAGTCAAAGATGTAAAGGTTCAAAAGTGGACTGGACCCCACATTAATTCAATCGAAGCTTCACTTTTTCCAGCTGGATTTCCAGCCATGAGCAGCATCAGCAAGCCTTAATATAAAGACCAATTTATTCATTCCAATTATCATATTTATTAAAGGGAAATAACATTTTTCCAAACCCAGTGACATAATGTAGTGTTGTGTGTTTATTTGTGCTTAAAATCAGAGCAGGTGAACTGGAGAGTTTGTCTTGACCAAGTCAGATGTTGATTGCACAAACAATGTGGATTATTAGCCAATAAGCATGAAGAAGAAACATGATTGATTTGATTTTCAAGAGAGGCCATCATCCAATCAGTGTACAGCGAGCTGTTCTTGACAAACTCTTGTATTTTGCATATAACCACATGCAATATGATAAAACTGTTTAGATGAAAGCTTTGACAAAATGTTGTTTTGTAATCAAAGCTGTTTAATCAAATACACAACCTTCATATTTTTTAACCATAAAGTGATGACTAAAATTAATTTAATTACATTTATTTGGCTTTAATGCACACACGCACACACACACACACACACACACACAAAACACACACACACATACTGTGTGTGTATATATATATATATATTCTTTTGTAGTGCATTGATTTTTTTTGTGTATTTTTTTATTCATTTTTGAAGTTATAAATAAAACTAAGATTATTGCAGTACATTTTTGCACTGAGATACTATTAAAATTGTCATACTTCAAAATTTCATGTTTAGTTCAATGTGTTAATGTTTTTGTAATTCTATGACCACACTTTAACACATTATTTATTTTATATATATTCATATATATATATATATATATATATATATTTATATATATATATATATATATACTATAATATATATATATATATATATATAAAATAAATAATGTGTATATATATATATATATATATATATATATATATATATATATATATATATATATATACACACACATATGATTAATTGTGAAGATTACTAACAATTTCTGAGCAAAAAATTAAACCAACAAGCCAAGTTTTTCTTTTTTTCTTTTTCTTTTTTTGATTCAGGTACATCCATTAAGTGAACAGGATCAGTTTTGATTTCCTGTTGACTTTAATGTGCTCTGCTTAAACACTTCTTCACGTATTAGTATGAGAATATTAGCTCTAACTATATATGTTTTTATGAATTTAAAATTCTTGAGTAGCCTTAAGAAATCCGTGCACATGGAAATCTGCTGTATCCGGCAGTTAAAAACTGATATACAAACCAGATGTCTGAACTGAACTCCACTGAGGCTTCAGCTATGAACATAAGACCAAATGGAGCAAAACAAGAAGATCTGAACACAACCTTTGCATTTTTTAAAAACTGCATTGTGCGTAAGTGAGTATCAGTGCACCTGTTTGCCCCACGGTGGAGTACATGTGGCCCGGGCCACACGAAGAGAGCAGGATGGTGTTTGCTCTGTTCACTAGTTGAAGTGATACAGGGAGAGGTCAAAAGTGCAGGGCTATTAACTTGAGCTTTATAGATGTGGCTGTGTTTTTACCACGGTCCAGTTTTCCCACCTCTCTCCATGGGATTTCCTCTCAGCTGTCCCCTACACACACACACACACACACACTCCCTCGATAGTCACTCACAGCTGGGCTCTGGGAGGAATACATTCTCCAACAAACACAGATTTCACACTCTCACTCTCTCTCTGTTACACACACACACACACAATACAGACACAGGTGTTTGCCAGTAGAATTGCTCTCTGTTGACTGTTCGATTTATTTATGAGCCCCTGAGAAGCAGATCTCATGCTGGAAGATTCTGTTAAGTCTCTTTTCAGTTCAACGTTTGTTTCACTCATTCATCTACAGTTAGTCATCAGCAAAACCTGTCTAGACACACACACACACACACACACCGTTTTTTAAGGTGCTATTGTAAACTGGTCTGACAAAGCGTGTTGGTTAACTTTGCCACCCACTGAGGTGAAGTTTATGCACCTGTGTTGTGACTGAATTTTTCCATTGAAGTTTGAAAGAGAGATGTGAATTAAAATGCACTGTTGGAGTCTCATCTATATTTTGTCATTGTGTTTGACAGTATCTGCAGATGAAATGGCCCCTTCTGGATGTTCCAGGCACGGCAGCACTCAAAGACTCACGATCACCTACTCCAGGACACTTAGTGAGTAACTCATAAGCGTGCACACACACACACACACACACACACACACACACACACACACACACACACACACACACACACACATATGGTGGCCACAGTAAGTCAGAATTCAGCATGTCATTGCATCTGCATTTATATCTCACAATTCTGTGTATATCTCATAATTCTGCATCTAAAGCTCATAATTCTGACTTTTCTCAGAATTCTGCATTTATATTTCATAATTCTGCATTTATATCTCATAATTTGGACTTTTTCCGAATTCTGCTTTTATATCTCACAATTGTTTATATCTCATAATTCTGACTTTTCTCAGAATTCTGTTTGTCTCATAATTCTGTTTCTCACAATTCTGACTTTTCTCAAAACTGTGTTTATATCTCACAATTCTGTTTATATCTCATAATTATGCATCTATATCTCATAATTCTGACTTTTCTCAGAACTCTGCGTTTATATCTCACAATTCTGTTTATATCTCATAATTCAGAATTTTCTCAGAATTCTGTTTCTCAATACTGTGTTTCTCACAATTCTGACTTTTCTCAGAACTCTGTGTTTATTTCTCAGAATTCTGCGTTTATATCTCAGATTTCTGCATCTATATCTCATAATTCTGACTTTTCTCAGAACTCTGCGTTTATTTCTCAGAATTCTGCATTTATATCTCAGAATTCTGTTTCTTACAATTCTGACTTTTCTCAGAACTGCATGTTTATATCTCACAATTATGTTTATATCTCTTATTTCTGCATCTGTAGCTCATAGTTTAGCTTTATATCTCATATTTTGTTTTATCTCAATTTTGTTTGTATCACACAATTCTGCTATTATCTCAAAACTCTGCGTTTATATCTCACAATTTTGTTTATATCTCATAATTTGGTTTATATTTCACAATTCTGACTTTTCTTCTCAGAGTGTTGAGTCTATATCTCACAATTAGGTCAGAATTGAAAGTCAGAATTGTGAAAAAAAAAAAAAAAAACATCACAATTACCTTTAAAAAAAATCCCATGGCAGAAATCAAGCTATAAAAACTTATTAGGCTTTTTTTCATGTTCAGAACACAAATTTACATTTTTAATATTCTATCATTTTTATACATCTATTGACTGTCCGCTCAACCAATTTGTGAAACCTTCCAAATCTACATAAAGACATCACACTGTTAATAAAACAGATTATTGGAGTAAGTTTTACAAGGAAATACTACTTCAGTCTTTCTACTTAATAATTTCATGTTTAATTCAATCTTGCCATTTCTTAAATTTCACAAAAGAGTAAAGTAAATCTTGCACCACATTTTTTGGGCACATAAATACATATTAATCAAGCATTTTCTTGCTGACTTTGCAGGGATTATTCACCCAAAAATGAAACATCTGTCACAAATGATTGTTGTGCCATGTTTTTTTGTGCTCAGACAGGAAACATGGGTTTGAGTTCATTGTGCATAATTTCCTGATTCTGTTCACCCAACATTTTATGTTCTCTCTTTACAATCCCAGTCAAAATTAAAATGGAAAATTTGATATTTGACCTCCAAATTCTAATAACTGGATTAAACAAACAAATCTGCTGTTAGTATTCATCATTTATTTCGTTCCCAATCCCAAGTCCTCCCAAAAACACACTCACACATTGGCTTTGTCAGATTGAGCCCATAAGGTCGCTATGCTAATGTGTTGTTCTGTTCACTCCAGAACGTTCAATAATTCAGGAGACAGGTTTGCTTGGTATTCTGCTGCACCACATTTTTTGGACACATAAATGTAATCAATATTAATCGAGCATTTTCTTCACAATAACTTTGTTGAACAGATTAATTTATGCTTTTATTCATATGTAAACACTGATCAACACACAAGCACAACAGATAAAGTAAATGGAATATGCACATATGTGCATTGATCAATGTTTATATGGATAAAAGCCTAAATGTAATACATTTAAAGTTAAATAAATACATTAAAATTATATATTTTTTTTTACCTTAATCTTTAATCAAAATATCATAGCTCAAATTTAAACTTGCTCTTCCTGTGATAAACCACACTAGTTTTTGTTGACATGCAAGACCACACTAAATTTAAGCAAATCATTCAAATCAAATCAAAAACATTCAGATGTTTTTTTCTTGTCTCAAATCCATGATGTGTTTTTAATAGTAGCGTCAGGTAGTCTTTATTGACACACATAAAGACTACCTGAGCTCGTACTGATTTGTGTGATTGATGTTGATGGCCATGCAAAGCGTTTGTTGATCATGTTGTTTGGTGTGCACTGAAAAGAGTTTTTAGCCTAGTGTTTGCAACCTACATTGTGTTTGAGAACAAAAATTATTAATTTTCTATGGTCACTTATAATCAAGCGATTCTGGTTGCCTGTAGGTACATTACAAGTAATGAAAGCTGTTTTGCCGTAGTGATTCTTGCTCAAACCAGAATGTGTGGTTCATCTGTGCCACTCCTTGGTGTGCACAGTGATGGCTGTTGGATAAGAGCGAGCTTCCCTGTTGGGCAGATCTGTGTGAATTCCAGTCAGGCTGGTTGGAGGTCAGGAGGTTTGCAGGATGGTAGTTTGTGTCCTCAGCAGACCTGTGTGGTTTGATTCACCTCTGGTGGTAGATGATGAGAGGTGATAAATTTAACCAGAGCGTTACATTCTTGCTATGGTTAAGCATGCAAGTGTGTCTGTGTGTGTGTCTATGTGTGTGTCTGTGTGTCTGTGTGTCTGTGTGTGTGTGTGTGTGTCTGTGTGTGTGTGTGTATCCGAGATTTTGTCAGAATGAAACATGCAAACACACAACATGAGGAACCTCAGAAGGTACGTCAGGCAGACTGACAGTTTAGTACAAACTGGTTTAAGTGCAGGGTAGGTAAAAGAGTGACTTTTCTGCATGCAGGTATGATCTTCAAACATTGGTAATAACTCAAAGCATGATTAATTAGTGATATTTAATGTAAAATTTATTGTAAAAAAAAATAAAATAAAAAAATGAACAAACATTATAAAATGGATAATCCACATTAAATTTAAGAATAGAAAAGTGCTGTTTAATGTAAAATTTATTGTAAAAAAAAAAAAAATGCCAAACACAATTTTATCGTGTTAATGTTTTACAATAAATTTTACATGGTTAAATTTTATTATTTTTTACAGTAAATTTTACATTAAACAAAAATCCTGTTTAATGTAAAATTTATTGTAAAAAATGTAAACATTATAAAATGAATTATCCACATTGAATTTAAGAATAGAAATAGTGGGAAATTAAAAATGTTTTTTTTTTAATAGAAGTAATGGATTTTATAAAAGCCAGGTATTTGGAAAAGTATTTATTTTGTTCACTCTTTAAATTATAAACTTAATGACATAATAGATAAATAATCACTTTTCTTCATCGGTTTGTCTTTTTTTTTCTTTCTTTTTTTTGCATTTTGTAAAAAAAGTGTTTGTGTGCTGTTTTTTTTTTTTTTTTTTTTTTTTTTTTGCCAAATAATGTTAAACAAAAATTTATTGATATTTTCTTGTATAATACATTCTTTTTCATCATTCCATTTGTGTCCATTCTGTCCAGAGTCTCATGACATTGTTAAAAATTAGATTTATCCTTTATCTGATAAGAAATATGATTAAGTTGTATGACTAATCAAAGTAATGAAATTAATAAAGCATAACCTTGTTAGCCGTTATTCCCAGCCTTTAAAGAACAGTTTAGCTACTTAGCAGCCATTAGTGGTTTTAATGACTGATTTGTTGCTCTTACTCAGTCTGAAATCTCCCTGTGACAGGCAAACATAATAAATTGTGACATAATAAATACAGATGACTGACAATGTCATCATTGAGTCTTTGGCAGCCAGAGGGCATTCAGTTGGGTGTGTGTGTGTTCGTTTCAGTCTCTTCTACATGGCTCAGACTCGCTTTGTCACAGTAACCCCTGAACTCTTTGTAACCCCTGAACTCTCTGTAACCTCTAAGCACTCCATGAGATTGTCCTTAAAAAACACAGGGACCCTTGTCTCACTGCCCAGCCTGGCCATTAGGCCTTTATTGTATTTACTTAATATAACGTTCTAAAATGCATGCTCTCGCATTACAGGATCAGCAGAAAATGTGACGTGTAGTCGGGTAATGGCAATCAAATTAGCTGTACTTGAACAGCGAGTATTGAGGTTTTGATGAGAACGCAGTCTTCCTTCCTGTGGCATTCTTCCGCCCGGACCCTCTCTCTGGCCCTTTTTATGGCTGTCAGCACGAGCGAAGGGATTTGCTTAACCTTGGTGTTGGCTGGAGGATTGTTTGAGAACAACATCTGATCTTGAATGTCAGACTCGATGAGGGGAATTTGCATCAGGGTGTGAAGAGGGTGACTGAAGGGTGAGCTCAGGTGTGTCTTTATTTAAGTCTTTTTATTTATGGAGGAGAACGGCGCCGTGAATATGACCTGCAGGGAGCGAAAACTATCACCAAACAAGAAGTGTCCACAGCGTACCTGAAAAATATCACACGTGGAGCTCAGTTCTAATGTGTTGATCGCAGGTTGATCATTAGACGTCTTTTTATTACTGAAGTTGTTAGCTTATTCAGCCAATAAGAATAGCTTATTTAATGATTAAATAGTTTATTAAACTGTATACATTTCGGCCAATAAAAAAGAATTGCAACTTTGTTTCTCATAATTGCTACTTTATATCTCACAGTTGTGATGATGACTTGGAATTGCAACAATTTCACGTAATTGGTAACATCATTCTTGGGAATTTTATCAGAATTGCAGCTTTGCAATTTTATTTCTCACAATTGCTGCTGCTTTTCTCATTTGCAAACTTTCCTCGTAATTGCAGCTTCATATCTCATAATTGCTACTTCATATATCAGTTGCAGCTCTCTTGGATTTGCAACTTTTTCTCACAATTGCTACTTATCTCAGTTGCGACTTTTTCTCTGAATTGAGAACTTTTTCTCACAATTGCAATTTACAAGTACAATTACAGGAAACTGCAGTTATGAGAGATTCACAGTTACACGAAACGCACAATTACAGGATACCATTGCAAAAAAAAAACTAAACTTTTGTTTTTAATTTTTCATAATTGACTTTATATCTCATAATGAGACGTATTCTGATTTGAAATCACAATTACCACAATTTTTTTATTTTGATCTGAAGAAGAAACATGTGTTGTGCCATGTTTTGAGGTGCTCAGACAGGCAACATGGGTTTGAGTCCTTCGTGCATTATTTCCTGATTCTGTTCACCCAACATTTTATGTTCTCTCTTTACAATCCCAGTCAATTAAAGTGGAAGTTTTTACATTTGGCCTCCAAATTCTGACAGCCATACAAAACAACAGAGTTGGATTAAACAAACTGGACAATCCGCTGTTAGTATTCATCATTTATTTTGTTCCCAATCCCACATCCTCCCATGAACACACTCACACACTGGCTTTGTCAGATTGAGCCCATAAGGTTGCTATGCTAATGTGTTATTCTGTTCACTCCAGGACGTTCAATAATTCAGGAGACAGGTTTGCTTGGTGGTATGCTGCACCACCTTTACTGTGTGTGTGTGTGTGTGTTTGTGTGAGAGAGAATACAATGGAGGCCTCAATGTTTTACTGTGTGTCAGCATGTGATAAGCTAGGTCAGTTGATTAAGTTAGCCTAGCGATGAGGCCTCAGATGGGAAAGCTTTGTGGCTTGAGGATTGGGATCCATATTGTACACAACCAACCACCAATTGTGTGGGAGTTTTTCAGTACAACACAGTGGAGAATTGTGACTCTAAAAGTAAGGAACAGCCGTACATTTCCATGATCCTCTGTCTTTCTCACTCAGTTTCTCTCGAACTTTTGAGGTTTTTGTTACCAAAGGCACTGAAAAACCCAAAGTCCCATGCACAAAAAGATATTGAGATGTCAGTAGCATGTAAAATATATAAAATCTAGTACTATTGTACCGTGGGATGTACCTCTCATTGTATTATTATTATTATTATTTTTATTATTATTATTATTAAAACTGTATTTAAGGAATAATCACACATTTTTCTTCCATGTTTTAATTTTAACGGTTAACATATATTGTTTAACCCTTTGTTTACCGAAAATGAAAGAATTTGAATACAAGATTAATTAAGTTGTTAAATTAATGTTATAGTGGGGGGAAATGTGAATTTGAAACGTGCAATTTGATTTCAATTAAAACGACTTCGGGGAAAAGAATTTGGGAAAAAATTAAACTGATTTCATAGGGTCCTACTTAAGGATGGCTTTAAACAACAGGGTCATTCTGATGGTCTCTTCCAAACACTAGATCCATGTCCCATTGATCTATGACACACATCCATGACTCACATGCATGAATCTCACTTTTTAACCCCAAAAAAATTCCACAAAAAATTGGTAATCCACAAACTATATATTAAAAAATGATATTTTTTGTTTTCATTTCTGTAAGTGATTTTCTAGTTAATATTGTTTAAAATAAATGTTCATTAAGTCTCAGTAATTATACTTGCAGTCACATTGTGTGTATTTTATTTCTGTGTGTGTAGCTGCCATAATACTAAAAATACTAAAAGTCTACCTAAGCGTTTTGTGTGTGTGTCTAAATGCTGATGTCATGTTCTGCCCACTCTTACATCCGCTTCCTGCCTCAGTGACAAACAAGGCTCAGCTATCCCAGCATGCCATGCATTCTCCTTTTTTCATTCTTTTCTTTTTCTGCCCTATTTTTTTTTCCTTTCCTCCTTTTTTGAAAAGACTCCTCAAAGACTCAGAACCCCCCACTGGAAAGGAGAGAGCAACACACACACACACACACACACACACACACAGGGCTCAGGAGGTTGTTTGGGTTGTTAGTTACTCTTGTACCCAGGGGCTGTTTGCCTAGTAATTTCTCTCAGATGTGAAGGATTGAGAATCATGTTTGGCTGAGTGAAATCCTCCTACCCTCTTGAACACGGCCTCCACGGCCAACAGCAGGCCGCTCTCCTCTCCTCTGCTCCCCTCTTGGCCAGACTGTCACGGACCTCTGCCAGCTCCAGACCCACACCAACGCCGTTTAGCTTTCCTTTCTGGAGCTCTGATTTTTCACGTACTCTCACACTCATGCTCTGTAGATAGTGAATACCAAAGTGCCCTCAACTTGGCAGTGTCTGCTGGGAAATAGTTGACAGCTTGTTAGTGAATTTTAAAAGTTGTTGGGTCTTTCAGTGCCACAGATTGACCGTCCCCGCTGTAGTCTGCCCCCTGTTGACAGCATTTTGTTCAACACATCAGAAAACAAGATATTAGATGTGAAATTAAGACATTTCATCAATTGATCAACTTAAGACATTTCAATACTTTGATCAACTTGTTCCAAAGAAAAAGCTTGTTTTCATCTGAATAACTTTCTCCACTTCTAAAGCTATTTTCCTCTTCCGCTGACTTACGGGATCTCTTATTTGACACTCTCTCTCACCGAAACACCTTTCATTATTTTTTTTATTTTTTTTTAATCATTGAATTAAGTCCCAACTAATAAAGTCAAGTTCTACCCTACTTTTTTATTATTATTGAATTTAGTTGCATTCGAATGCATGTCATTAAGTCAAATGCATTTGTGACTTTAAAGGTGTAGTGTATAATGTCTTATGTGGTACAATATTGGCCAATATTGTATAATTTGTGCACATTTATTGTTTTTAGATTTAAATGACTTTTGTTGTCATTAAGAGAACTAGAGCAGTGGTTCTTCTCAACATTTTTGACTCCAGCGCTTCCACAGTGTAATCAAAGGCCCCATGATTTTTCCAGTTGTTCAGGATTTACTGGATAAGGCTTGCAGCTTCAACCAAATTAAGTTAATAAAGCTGGGCATAACGAGAAAAATGTATATTGATATTGTATATTATAAAAATGCCGGTGTTTTTTTAATTTTGTATTAATTTATGACTTTTTCAGGTATAAAAATCACACTTTTGAAATGAGGCTACCTCATATAATCAGTTTTTTCAAGACTGTGAGAATCCTGGTTAATGCTTGTTTTTCTTATTTAAATCTTATTAAGTGATCTGTTACACTGATACACTGAACTGCTGTTACATATAATCTTTAACAGATTTCCAAATTAAGATCCATTTGTTCATTCAATGTTGCCTAAATTAACCATTAATTTTATTTCTAGTTGGTTGTATATTTTCTACAATATTTTAGATATTAAAACCAACCATTTTTTTAGTTTTAGGTTATGAAATAATAATTATCCATTTCAATATTGAGGTTCCTTAGTGTTAGTTTTTTAGGAAAACAATGAAAAATAGCTTACTTGGTTATCTCTCCAAACCACTGTATCATTTTGACTGTATTCAGTGTTAATCTTTGCCACCACAGTGTCGTGGAGGTTGTCAGTAAAGGTTGTGGAGTGACGAGTGACATGATCTGTATTTTCTATCCTCGCCTTATAAAGCAGTTCTGCTCACACCCAAACTCCAGAATCACATCTCTGTGGTTTCAGCAATGTTTTCAGGGTGATGAAATATTGATGCAGTCATTCCTCAGTCCTACAGATGTGCTGCCGAACCACAACATCTCTCACTCGCTTCTGCTAACAAACAGACAAATGTGAACTAGTTTGTGCAACTTCAGTCATTCATGGAGATTCGGGTTTCATTACACTAAGTGAATGTCATAATGACATGCTCTACATTGAGTACTGATGCGTAATGTGCCGTGATTGTAGTGAAGGACATGCTGTGTACACATGGCTTTGATCTGGCATTGGATGTGAGGCTGAGCTCTCCCAGCATGCCTTGGAGCACGGACAGATTGCTTCATGCTTGTCACTCATGCATATATATATATATATATATAATATATATATATATATATATATATATATATAATATATGTATATATATATATATATATATATATATATATATATATCCTCTGTGTATATATATATATATATATATATATATATATATATATATCCTCATGTATATCCTCTCATACATAAGCAACCGTTGGACTCTTTTTACCCAAGAACCACTGTGGTTTTACATCTGACACTCTCAATCTGCTAAACACATAAATGTAAATTCACAGCACAACTAATTAAGTTAAAACAATGGCAAGTGTCTTTCAAGTATTTCTCAGTGAAGTCATGTTAAGTATCATTGCTTCCAATTCTCAGTTATTCAACACAAGTAAACAGTCGGTAGTAAAATAAAGAGCGAATAAACTCATTACAAGCTATAAAGCAAATAGCCCAAAAAGAACAAAGATGCAAATTGAGTAAACAGTGCTGTTTGGGTATCTAGCTTGAGTCATTCATTTATAACACATACATTTATATGTAAAAAAGCAAAACTAATCAAATGTGAAGCGGAGTACAAGAGTGGGATTCTGGAGTTTGAAATCCCACTATTTTTCTCCGTAGAGGAATTGATGATAATATATAATTTTTAAAGTTGTTAAAAACAAACACACTGTGAGCTATAAGGTTTGTTAGTCGACTGCATATGTTTTTTGTTTGTTTTTTTTTTTTTTTAACCATCAAGCCCACATTATTAAACACTCGATTATTATTAATAACTGCGTTTAACAGCTGAATTCTTGGTAAAGAAATGTCCACCAATCAGAGAACTTATAGCACCCATCCATATCATAGATATATATATCCGTGGTGTGTGTATATATTATATATATATATATATATATATATATACACACACATGGATGGATAGATGGATATATGGATGGATGGATGGATGGATGGGTGGAGGGATGGCTTATAACTCTAAAAATTGTATTTATTTATATAGATATACACACGTTTGTATGTGTGTGTCTTTTAAGTTTTTGTGTTGTGATTCACCTTATAGCTGGTAGATTTCCTTGATGGCTTATAACTCTAAAAATTGTATTTATTTATGTATTTATTTTTTTAACTGATTGGGGGAAAAAGTGGACAGGCACTGTTGCACTCTATAGAATTACTGACTTAGTCTTGAGTTATTGTATTACTTGCTATAATTATTCCTATTTTAAGCTGTTCAACTCACTATCACTACATGTAAGCAATTGTAATGCTTACACGATCAAACAAAACTCTTAAAAAGGGTTCATTTTGATTCCTAGTCTTTATAAAGACTCTTGTTCTCTCTTTCAGTCTAATAAGGTCCCGGTGGTCCAGCATGCTCACATGCACCCCCTGACCCCCCTCATCACCTACAGCAGTGAACACTTTTCTCCAGGAACTCCTCCAGCCCACCTCTCGCCGGAAATCCTGGACCCAAAGACAGGTATTATACACTCTACTTGGTTTTAACTGCACTTTTTGTCTTTCGTCATGTGACTGACTGACTGCGTTCCTCTGGTTCAGGTATTCCTCGGACCCCCCACCCCTCAGAGCTGTCCCCCTACTACCCCCTGTCCCCTGGGGCCATGGGGCAGATCCCTCACCCATTAGGGTGGCTCGTCCCACAGTGAGTATCCCAAAGGTCCATAGATACGGTCCACACAGCCTGATTCACTCTGATTCACCCTCTCTCTCTCTGTGTGCATCTCAGGCAGGGTCAACCCATGTATCCCATCACTGCGGGGGGTTTCCGTCACCCTTACCCAGCTCTTGCCATGAACGCTTCCATGTCCAGGTGAGTAGTGTGTGGCTTACGCATTCATTCTCCAATACTATGTCATGTCTGGCGCTACACTTTTACACACCTCATTGACTCTTTTCACAGAGTTCGTTGGTGTATTTCCATTTAAATTTAGCAGGATAAAATTAGCAAAGGTTATTTAAAGGTTAAAAGTCTTGATGAAATGGAAGTAGTGACAGATCTTTTATTCTCGATTGAGAGGTACATCTAAGTGTAGCAAACTATCAAAAACAATGATTTTGATTTAGTTTTATGCATCAGTTGTTGACTGGATTTGAGATTCTGGGGGTTTCATACAAAAACAGAGGTCGATAAAGTAAGCTGGCTGGCCAAAATAGTTATATTGCAAAAAATAAGTGCAGGTGAATCGTTCACAGTAAGATCAATAACATGCGTTTAGAAAATAAATGGGCTGAGTTGTCAAAACCAAACAGACCGTCAACATAGTAAGTACATTTAATTTATTAATATTAGTTCTTATTTGTGTAATTACACTGTAACAATGTCACCTTAAAACAAAGTTACCGTTTAATTTTCGTTTGATAGTTTGTTGAAAGCATCTGTAGTCTTACTTTAAAGTTTTGTGAGAAATGCAGTTTTAATTACAAATTTTTTTGTTTTGTTGACAAGAATGAACTGCTCTTTTCTGACTGCCATAATCTATTTTTCTCTTAATTTTTCCTCTTTAACATGGACTGTGGTCTTTTACGCTACAATTTCCTAAGCAAGAGGAGTCTGTTTGGAGTTTATTTCACAGTCGTACATGCTCAAGATGAAACTGATCTGAATCGACAGAGCAGCTCTTGATTTAGTGCTAGCACTGGATTTAAAAAAGGAACGATCTGTACTGAGCTTCTCTTGTTGTGTGTGTGTGTGTGAGGGATTCCTGAATTATTCATAGAGAGTTCATAGTGATCAATAGTCCGTCCTCCTCCAGACCTTTACAACCGTTGTCAGTACAAGCGAGTTTCTCCACTGTGTGATACAGAAGGACTACACTTTCTGTAGCTTCTTTAAGAATAGACCTATTTAGTATGTTTCATTCAATCCCTCCTTCCATTCGGTCCTGAATTGAAAAGAAACGTATACTTTACAGTAAAGACAACCATTTGATATAACATTACTGAAATTTCACAAGCAAAAAAGATCTATTGTATATTGCCAATAGTGTAGAAATATACGAAGCACAGCTCTGGAAGTGAATCTCTTTAAGACTCAATAAGTTTTTGGGTATTATTATGGGATGTTTGAGTTATCTTGAGATGTTGAAGGGTTGAAGGTCAAGGTGTGCAAGCTGAACAGGTGTGTAAATGCAGTCGGAGTGATGGTTTATTGGTTCGCACACATTGGGCTTTGGTGCTCATGTAGGAAATACAGATTCAATACTAGCCAAATCCAAAATCCTGTAAGATAGGATGGTGCTTTCCTTTATTTCAGAAGGCAGTAATGCTTATTCACTGCTTTCTTTCTTTGCAGTTTGGTGTCCAGTCGCTTTTCTCCTCATATTGTTCCTCATCATCCTCACGGCCTTCATCAGACAGGCATCCCTCACCCAGCCATCGTCTCCCCGGCTATTAAACAAGAGCCCAATGGAGAACTCAGCCCAGCGGCTAATACGTAAGCACACGCATACAACACACTTCCCGCCTCTTTTTTTATTTCCTTATAGCTTTTTCGAAACTGACAAGTATCCTGTTTTATTACTAGTCACACAAGTTCACCTCCAAGTCAGTTTATCACTGTTTTGTCTACAAGCTCGCCACCATTATACACTCACTCCTCTATATCCGTTTTTCTCACTGTCACTCCACACACACAAACACACACACAGTACAAAGGCTGACCCACCTGTTGTGTGTGTTTGCAGAAAGTCTCCAGTCCCTACTAAGAAGGAGGAGGATAAGAAACCTCACATAAAGAAGCCCCTAAACGCCTTCATGCTCTATATGAAAGAGATGAGGGCCAAAGTGGTGGCCGAGTGCACGCTGAAAGAAAGCGCCGCCATCAACCAGATCCTCGGCCGCAGGGTGAGTGAACAGTTTCGTCCTCATTTGAGTGAACCAATCACAAGTGGTCAGAAACAAATGCTGGGGTACATGAGGGTCCAAAAAGTTTTGTGACCCAAAATCAGGATTTAGTCATGACCTATAAATCAACCATTGTGCTGTTGGTTCCTTAAATGATTCATTATTCCCTAACATAGTCTAATTTTTATATACTCTGTATATTTGTATATTGTCAATATACAAATTGACAAAGTGACTGTGGTGTTTGTGTTTGCAGTGGCATTCTCTATCACGAGAGGAACAGGCCAAATACTACGAGCTGGCCAGGAAAGAGAGGCAGCTGCACTCTCAACTCTACCCTGGCTGGTCCGCGCGAGATAACTATGTGAGTCAGACATTTCAGCACACAGCCTTACACTCACTTTTGTACACTGTTAAATGGCACTTTCCATCAATACGGTACGGTTGGGTTTCACTTGCTGTTTTTGTAAAGCAACAGAGGAACAAATCCCATGATTTTTTTCTTAGAATGTTTGTTATACATCAAATATCTGTACACCACCAACCCTTACATTAGTTACTCAAAATTAATGATAAAATACTTATTGTATTTAAAAGAATGATAGTGTACTTAGTGTATTTATAACTAGTGTTGTTTTAGTATCATTTAATATACTGTTGGAATTATTTTTTTTTTTTTATAGTTTCCATTTTGATTTTAAAGTAGGATTTAGGATTTGTGTTGTTAATTCAGTAATTATTTTGTTTAGTACTTATGTTGCCATTTTAGATATAGCTATTTTAGTATCAAATGAAATTGGTTATTAAAATACTAAAATGTTTTTATTTCAGTTAATGTGTATTTTATCAAGTAACAGTTTCTTATGGTTTTAGTTTAGAAATGACCCTCTATTATGGGTAATGAAAGGTTCATATTTTGGTTTTGGGAGTCCCCAACAACAGCATGCATGCAAGGTCAAAAAACACTTTCATTGTCTTATAATATGCATTTATTTTTACCTTTCAAAGAATGAATTTGCATTTTCATTCAGACCAACGTGCAAAGACCAACTAGTGGGTCGCAATATACTAATGTTTCATGTTGACGTCAACATAAAACGGTTTGGGATTCATTTTAAAAACAACTCGTTTAAATGATTCAGAGTCGACTCTTTCTTTTTTTAGAAAGACAATAACTTTATACATGGTGCACTTTCAGATTTAAAACTTTGCAGGATGTTTTCATTCACTCAGAGCTGTGTTACACACTGCATGAAAGGTAATTTTCAAAAATCCATAATGGGGCACTTTAAATCACAATAATAACACTGATTACAATCCCTTTACCCTGTTTTTATTGGCTGATAAATTGCCTATTTTATAAATGGTATAGTTAATTTGGATGTTTATTTGAGGTTTCTAACTAGAAAAAACACAAATCAGTGTTTCAAACTGTATTAAGGCTGGTATTTAGCAGAGTCACAAAACTAATAGAAAAGGTTTGACAACCAGAGGTTGACGCATCTAAAAGTTTACTACCTCGATTCACTGATCATTTGTTAAAGAATTTTAGGCCCAATTTTGAATCCTATTCTTGGGAAGTGCCAAATGTTCTTTATATTAAAAATATTGAACATCTTTGATGCTTTTGTCCACTCAACTGTATTATTATTTTATTTATTTTTTGCTTCATTCTGTATTCATCACTCTAACTCTATTTCCATCTCTCTCGCCCTCTGTTTCTTTCTCTCTGTATTTTTGCTCTCCAGGGCAGGCGGAAGAAGAGGAAGAGAGATAACAAGACAGACTCAACACCAGAGGGTGAGCGGGCACACACACACACACTCGCACAGCCTTTTCTCTCTCGCCTTGTCCATTTCTAACCCCGCTCTCTCCTCCTTGCTAACATGCAGCTTATGAGGTCCAGTGCTAGCACAGGCAGGTACAGTATGTCTGCAGGCTTAGGGGCCATTCACACAGGATGTGTTCTTTTTTTCTTCTATTGTTTAATTATTTGTCTAAATACACATGCAACAAATGGACGTCTTTGGCAGTTGCATCACGTCTTGCTATATTTTCATCATACTTCGCCATTAGCAATGAGAGGTCATGTCAGGTCAGTGAATCGCTGTCCGGTTTAAAAAAATGGACCAATCTGATTAATGTGGGAGTGAGATATAAGCATACTAAGTGTTTATTGTGAGAGGTGTATGTTAGTGTGCCTTCTGTTCGATCCTGCCGCGCTCAGTTTAGTTTAGCTATTTTTAAAGCACGAACGTGTCCTGTGTGAACGTCCTCTTAGACAGCCAGTGTCAGAACTGTAGAAGTCAGCCCACTCTTCATTGTGATCTCATCCACGACTACGTCCACCATTTGAGTTCCGTGACGTCAATAAATGAACACAACACCATTTCCATTTTGTGTTTGGTATTGTATGGGTGAATCTCATTAAAAATGTCAAGAAGAACATGTCTAAGTCATATTTCACCCCAAAATCAAATTATATTGTGCATAAACATAATGAAACAACATGACAATGTACATTTTTTCACCAGATTCTTATTAATGTAGTGCTGCATCAAATCTAAAGAGACCAGTCTTGTGATTTTTGGCCAAATCGTTTGAAAAGGAAAAATTATCTCCTGGCCACTAGGTGGTGCTGTCCCAAAACTGTGCAGGTACTCTTAGGTCATAATTATAACACACACCAAGTTTGGTTTGTATATGATAAAGCATTGTGGAGATAGAGATATAGCCTCATGTCCATTTCAACAATATTACCCAAAAGGTTATGTAAACATCTCAATTGCATGGTCTATAAATCTGCAACAAACAAATGTACTGTACAGAGGTCAAATTCAACACAAGCGAAGAGGACGGTTAAAAAAGTGCTTATTCAAAATAATTATTCTAAATAGTACCATAATATAACAGGGTATCTGTAGGATTTTTAAAATTAAATTTAAGACTTTTAAAAAGCCTTTTAAGACCTGCACAAATAAAATGAATACCATATTAGTGAGGTAGGGCAATGTCTATGGTAACATATTAAACTGTAAAATGACTGTAAAAAGTAAGATTTACAGTTCAGATACAGAAGTTTTAAAAAATAACTTCACATTTCAGCCTTTAAACAATTGCTGAGATTAGGGATTAGTCAAAAGTATCAATTATTATATTCATTTAAACAATAATTATCAAACATTATACTAATTAAAGAATACTTATCAAAATTACAGCAGATGGTGTCTTTTGTTTTCGAATAATGCATTAGCTTGTCGATCACCGGTTCACTGCCAACATGAGTTGATTTTTCACATTGGCTGAACAAAAACAGCAGATGGGGCAGTGCAGCAGCTGACTTTAAAACCTGCAAACCTCATCAAACAAAACACTTCAGAAGCTTAACCTGGTAACGGCTGGAAACAAAGCAGTGCAGCAGCTGACTTTAAAACATGCAGCGCTCATATTTATTCAATCAAATCATAGCCTTTTGACGTTTAATAGTCGCATTGCAATTCTTGTCTTTCCGTCCCCAAATTTAAGACCTCTTGAAATCTTTCTTGTACCATTTAAGGGATTTTATGGCCTTAAATGAGACAGTTAAATTGAAGACTTTTTATGGACTTGAGGAAACCATAAGAACATAATTCAGTGCAAACATTTCTGTCATGAATTTGGCAAAAAGGTTTTGTTGACTATGCATTTTACCTTTGAAATTTAAGGCAAGTGCAACTCTGGCGTTAACGGTGTATCTTTCATACTACTTTGTGAGCAGAGCTGTAATAGCGGTTTAAATTAAAATCGTTAATTTCACTGTTTCCAAACATATGGGTATCCTTTTGAACTTGGTAAAATGATAATCTGTTTACCATCTTGACTGGAAAATAAGTCAAATTTTCTTTTATTTTCGCTAATGTTAGTGAATGTTCACATTCGAGTGCTCTTCCTGCTACGCTGAAATTAATACGGGGAGCGTCTGGAAATTATAGCGACCTCTTCTGGTTGGAGTTAGTATTAACATCATGAACTGAATGCAATCTTTCCGTGGCTTACTTTTCCAACATTTCAAAACTGATCAAATAAGTAAAATAATATAGAGTGCCCCACACAAAAACACACCTCTCGCCCCCACATTCACACACCCAAAAAATATTCAGATGCATTGCGGCAATGAGAATTTGGTGGGAAAATGTGCTTCATTGTCCTGAAAGTATCTCAGTGGATTTAAAAAGTGGCTCTAATAATAAGATTAAAAAAAAAAAAAAATACATTTATTGATTTGTGATGAATTTTAAAAATTGCAGTTGAGGTTTGTGAAAGTGTATCCCTGTTTCTGCTAAGTTTGGTCTCATCTCTGCTGTTGTTTATCAAATCTGTTAACTCTGAACGGTTAGAAATCCTCACCATTCATATTGTGTGCCTTCCGTCCTCTTTCAGATTTCTCGGCAGGGAATAAGAAGCCGTGTGTGCAGTACCTCCCTCAGGAGAAGATGATTGACAGCCCGGCCTCCTCCCACGGCAGCATGCTGGACTCTCCTGCCACGCCCTCGGCGGCCCTGGCCTCGCCCGCCGCTCCCGCCCCCACTCACTCTGAGCAGGCCCAGCCGCTGTCACTCACCACCAAACCAGACCGCCACCATCACTTCCCTCTGCTCTCCAAACCCTCCTCATCATCATGTACTTCATCCTCCTCCTCCTCCTCCCAGCCAACCAGCTCCTCAGGCAGTCAGTCAACTCCGCCTCTTCTGTCTCGGCCACTCCCCTTGGCTTCCCTGCACGCCTCTCTCTTTTCTCCGCCCTCCCCATTCCATCAGGCAGCTTTTCACTCCCATCATGCTTTGTTCCAGTCCCAGCCTCTCTCTTTGGTAACCAAATCAGCTGACTGACTCTTCAAAAGCAATTCTCTCTTAATGTCTTTTGCATAATGCTGTATATTGCTTTTTACCTTTTGGAGAAATAGATGTCAGGTTAACTTTTTTGACAAGTGAAAAGGAAATAAATATTATTGGTCAATATTTGATCATCTGCTTTTCTGTGTCTGTATAAAACAATGTATTTTTTGTAATGTCTACTTTGGAACTGGTTTCTTATTTGATGCATTTATTCAGTAAACTTGTATAAATAATACATGTATTAAAAACTACTTTTAAAAGACAAGAAGGAAAAAAAAGAAACTTTAAGCTTGCCTGTAATTAATGGTAGTTTTGGAGTATTATTCATAGTACTGGCAATTTATTAGACCTCTTTGCAATGACCCCCTCTACCCCAGTTTTGAAGTGTGTGTGAACTTGTTAAATAAAACTTGTAAATTGTTTCTAAAAATGGATGTTATTGTGTTCTTGGAGTCAATTTTTAATTCATTGGTTATGTCATGATTTGTATTTTTTTTCTATCAGTAAATCTTAAAATCAGAAATAATTTATTTAAAAATGGTTGAATATATAGCCTGAGTTTAGCTAGCAATTAGTAAGGGTGAGTTAGTTTGAGATCAAATGTTGATGTAATAATTAATACACATTTATTTTCCATACATGAAATAAAAATAAGCATTTAAAAGTTTGTCCTCAAATCAGATTTTTAAAATGTGTTTGAAAGTAAAAATGTGAAAAAATTTTACAAATATTTTTGGAAAAGCTGTAATAATATTTTAATAAGAATCTTTGATGCAGCCAACATTTCATTTTGCCTAAAAATGTTGAAAAATGTAGGTTCATTGTCTTCTCACTATAATTAATCATGTTTTGTTGTATGTGAAATGTGCTGAATATTATGTTTTGGTCATTTAAATGTTAATTTAAAATTCTATTTACTGAATATAAGTTCAACACCATTAACTGGTTTTAAATGTAGGATAGAGTCAAAAGGAGGTCAAGATTTTCCAAATAGACAGGCCAAAAAAAAAAAGTGATCAGTTCTAACAATTTAAGGTTCATAATAAGATTCTAATACAATGAATTTCTTCCAATAAGTCAAGGAACAAGTATAGGCTACATTGTGTTGCACAAATGTATTCGTGGGAACAGCCACAATGTTACCTCAAGATGCAGGGATTTTTAATACTCCTCTAAAAACAACATCTAGAGCACAAAACAATAGCATAATAATCTTCTCGAGAAACCCTGCTGATATAAGAGGAATTAGAGTTAAATCTTTAATAGGTGGAATTTAGGCAAACCGCACTGGAAAATAAACAGATGAGCCAGAGCAACAAAAAAGTCTGCCAAAAATAAACACGGGTTTAAAAAAAATAATAGACATCTGTTCCTTCCTGGAATGCAAAGTCCCAAAACAACGACAAAAAGCAGGTCAAACCCTGCCTTCTCTTTTCCTCTCACTTTCTCGCGTTGCGTCTTTATTTGTGGCTTGGCGAGCCGCTGCTGGCGCTGTAATTAAGTGCGTGGTAATAGGATGGAGCTCCAGGGAGCTCATTAGGCTTTTCAATTAGTGAAAAATACACGAGGTAGAGTCCTCTGCTTTTTAGGGACTTTAGAAACGGGCAGAGATGCCAAGAACGGTCCGTTTCACTTTCCCTTCAGCTGAGAAACAGGGCGGAGGTGACACCCTCCAAAGACATCCTATTCCTGACGGGTGTCCGAGCCTCCAAAAACCACAGTGTCTGTGCGCTCAGACCCTAATTAGACCCTGACACTTAAATCGCCCGCTCATGAAATTAACATTTCAACAAACGCGAGGCCTCACAATGTTGACCGGGGTCCCAAAATTGAGCTTGCTTGCAAATCACATTACACCAGTCACGTGAATTATATATTTTCAGTTCAAAATAGAGAAATTAGACATTTATTTGCATCATAACACTTTTCTCGCAAAACAGCTGTCAAAAAATTCTCTGTCTGCAGCCTCAGTGAACCGGGGTTGCCAGGTTTGGGTAACAAAATCAGCCCATTAGCAGCCCAATGACCATATACCAAATATCAAACTCAAAATATACTCCCATACCTAAAATAAATATTTTTCAGTCACTGTTATGCAAATTGAAACCACTAAATTGTAGTGATTATAAACACAGCTCAAAGGCCCCCTACCAGTAGCCCTCCTTCACAAAACATACTGTCTTGCACAGTTTTATTACTAGCGGAATATGAAATATTTAAACTCTAAAAAATGCTGTTTCAACCCAACTTTGTGTCAAAAATGGCTTGGTACATGTTTGAAATAACCCAGCATTTTTAGAGTGAATACAAGCATTTCAGTCACAAATAATTTATGTAATATGTCAAACCTGTAACCAGCAGGGAGAAATCAACATGAGGCAACAGGTTAAAAGTAGCCCAAAACTGTGGACTTGGCAACCCTGCTATGAACAGTCTACTTATTTGATTGGTCATCTCAATCAATCTTATCTCCAATTTTTTTCAGAATTCTGAGTTCATATCTTGCAATTCAGATTTTCCCCCCACCACAGAATGAAAAATAAAAAAATGGAGTTGCAACTTCTGACTTGTTTCTCAGAATTCTATTTTGACTTTTTTCTCAAAGGGTTTATATCCCCCCCCCCCCCCCCCCCCCCCCCCCCGATAAAAAGTTGTGATCTTTTTTTTTTTTCGTTTTTTTTGTTTGTTTGTTTGTTTTTTCTACCTTGCATCAATAAACTTGACTTAATAACATGCAGTTACCTCACAATTTCTATTAAATACACGTTGGTGAAAATAAAACAAGACCTCAGTGGCGGTATACATGCTCCCAGGAACATATCTGTGTGTGTTCACTGCAATAATGTGCCATAATAAGATTCAGACTCGCTCCATCCAGAGCTGTAAACGACGCGCCTCACACTGCCAGCAACAGCCAATCAAGTCAAGTGAGGAAATGCAACGCATCATTATCACTTATTGCTTAATGATGTCTTACAGTGTGTGCTGGTTCCCATATGATTCAACTATGAGCAGTTTTAACAGCATGCGGTTGCACTGCCCCCTCTGTCAGATGTATCTGTGTGACACGCGTTGTGTGCGAGCGAGTGTGTGTGTGTGTGTGTGTGCGAGCATGCAGACGGACAGGTTGACACACGTTGAGTGCTCATTTCCCTCTCTGCCCTCAGGTGAGATACAGACCTGTCAGTCACATGCACACACATGCACACAAAAGCTTATATTTTATTTTGCTCGGCAGTCATTAGAGAAGCGAGAAATATGCCTTGCATCATCCAGGGCCCTGCAATGCTCTCTAGGGCCCCGTGTGTCTCTGTGTGTACCCTTAGCTCTAGACCCATCAACCAAATTAAAGGTAATGAGTTGTCAGACAACAGAGAAAGCCTGGCTCCTTAAGGCTAGGACTCTGATGCGCTGCCTATTCTCCATACGCCCACCGACACACACACACACTACGCGACCCACAGCGAGCCGGGCTGAGTGACTTTAATATGACTAGCCTGTTAGAGAGATTGGCTGGAGAAAGATATCTGTGATTATTCTCCCAAGCTTGTTTTCTCCAAGTCAATTCTTGGAAAAGTGCTTGTTAACTCCAGTGGAGTTGCAGGCACAGCACTATTTTGTGTTTACCTGATGAGTTCAGACATTATTTAATTGTGTTGCACTTCGTTGCATTAGCATTTTATTATAAAAAATATTTTATATCTATCTCGAATACACCTTTAGTATAAGCAGTAAAGGTATTTGTGGTTTTATAATTTAACTGTAACATTTCATTTTTTATTGTGCTAATAATTGGTATATATTTAAAAAAAAAATAAGTTCATTATAAAAACAAGTATTTCATTATTTATTTAATTCTAAAATTATATTTAATATTATTATTATTATTAATATTTTCAGATTTGAATTACATGATTATAATTAAATATATAAATGTATTTATTTATAATATAAAACATTTTATTCTAAAATGTTTAAAAATGTAAAATCAAACATTTTATTTTAAAAAACCCATTATAATTTAAAAAGATTTATACAATAATAGTATATTTCTTTACATTTAAACAATAAAAAAACAATTATAAATAAAACAAAATTATATTAAATTTAAATAAATCATAATTTAAAAAATCCATTATAATTTAAATAGATTTATACAATAATAGTATATTTCTTTAATTCCAAAATTATATTCAATTTAAATAATGCATAATTAAATATATAAATCTATTTAATTATAATTTTAAATAAAATATTTTATTCTAGTTTAAAAATGTAAACCCAAATATTT
Source organism: Cyprinus carpio (assembly GCF_018340385.1). NCBI lineage: Eukaryota > Metazoa > Chordata > Actinopteri > Cypriniformes > Cyprinidae > Cyprinus > Cyprinus carpio. The sequence continues at coordinate 20,580,366 of NC_056579.1, read as the reverse complement.
AATATATCAAATTTGCAGCAATACAGTAAAACAGTAATATTGTGAAATATTATTGCAATTAAAAAAAATTATTTAATAGAATGTTTATATATATATATATATAAAATGTTAAATATATATATATAAAATGTTTAATATATATTACAATTGGTTACCTCTTCTATTGACAAATATTTTGGTAAATAACATGCTATGAATTTTTTTTTTTATTATTATTTTTTTTTAATCATACAACATTTAGCCCCTCACACATCTGTGATCTCTTTCATTTGAAGGATTGCGTCTTTAATAATCAGATGCTGCCGGCAGGAGACCTTCCTCTTTAAATGTGTGTACTGAACAAAGAAGTGTGCGCTGAACTCTCTCTCTCTCATAAGAGACATCTGTCTGCTCCTCGCAAGGTCAGAGTTAGTATGTTAATTCAGCTCATTAGAGCGCACTGGCCCCTGGCCAAGCGTCTGCCGGTGGGCCCGCCTTTGATCTTGAATCTGTGCCAGGTTCAGCCTTTGATGTGTCTGAATCACTTGACATTGTGTTTACATTCCTCTACTCCGACAATCAATATTAAGACAAAAGAATACATAAATCAGCTTAGCTCTTGAGTGCAAAGCTAAATTAATAGACTGGTGGCCTGATTGTCAGCGTCTGAAGGAGGAGGAACAACATCATTTTCAGTTCGCTGATTAACTGACCAGTCGATTCAGATGTGGTTGTTGCGGATGTAAGAATCTGAGATGGATTTGCGATTGATGAAAATGGTTGTATTGTGTCACGACAGGAACTGAAGAAGACTTCAGGTTCTGTAGCCTTTCATGTCTACATCAATCATTTTCTATAAAGTGAAGCTGAAAACATGACCGAATGCTTTAACTTGATGATTCATAGAATCGGTCCACAGGAAGAATAATGTCAAGTTCACAGACAGTTTACATTAGTCTTTATTCAGCTCAGAGCCGTGGTGTGGATTCAGAAGAGACCTCCAAACACTTTGCGTTTTGTTTCTTCATATGAATAAAGTTTAAAATATTAATCATTTTAGATAAATACAACAAACCTTCATTCTCATGAGTTGCATCCTGGGAGGCTTTTTACACAATATTGAAATATATATGATCACATAAATGCTGCACACTTGTTAACAAACCACAAAGACTCACTCATTTAAAAAAATATGTATAATAACAAATGACATTGCATACATTTAAGCCGAAGCCTTATCACAAGTATTTAAGCTTATGAGACACATAAATTCAGTCGAGTGTGTTCAAACGTTTGACTGGTAGTATGTATGTTAAAAATAAAAAAAAAAAAATATAAACAGAAAATTACTACATTTATTTTTAGGCCTGTCAACATTTTAACACAAACACACACAAAATCATCAAACACACACACACACACACACACACACACACACACACACACACACACACACACACACACACACACACACACACACACAAATCAGTCAATCAGTCAATTAATTCATAAAATGCAATCATTTTATAGCACTGCTTTAGAACAATATTTACAATGAAAAACACTTTACAAAGAAATCCGAATCAGTGATATTTTAATATCACTGAGATATTGTTATAGTTTTTAATATTTACAAAAAAAAATTTCTATTTTGTTTTCTAATTTAATTGTAAAGTTTTATTTTGTTGTTGTTGTTGTTTTGTCATTTTCACTGTTTTTTTTTTATATTCCTGTATCACTGTTAAAAAAATGTTAACTACTTTCAACTTAGAAACTTATGTTAAATTGCTGCCTTAGATTTTTAAGTAATCAACCTCATTTATATTAAACTGACTTAAAAATCGATGTGAACTCTTATACATTTAACAATTATAGAGGGTAGAAAAAAAGAAAAAATAATATTTTAATAATTTGGATTTAACAGTGACAACATAAATATTTATCATGATATATTCTTATAAATACCATAATAATAATTGAACTTGTAATAATAATAATGACAATGAAAAAAAGTATCGCTATAATATCAAAAAAATATAATATTAATCAATATATCAATATAATATCAATAATATAATATCATTTCATCTTTATAATAACTATATTTTTCCCACACAAATGGGGTTTTATACATGAAAATATAGAGCTGCCTTTATAATTTTGGAAGGGGGTCTCTAGTAAGTGGAAAATTATATTTGGGCTTCCTTAGCCTTAAAATCTATTCCATAAGTTGTTCCACCTGAAGGTAACAGCAAAGTCTCTTGCCGTGTGCAGTGATGGACAGTTACAGTACATATGCATCCCTGATAACATATTCATTGATTGTTTGATCATCACTCTCATTACAGCTGGCAGCTCCTCGTGAAGACAGGTATCACCTGGCCACGCTCCCAAGACCGCCTCCTAATGTTTTATTTACAAGCATTTGACCTTAAAGAAGGAAACGCAGATGAGGAAAAAGAGGGATCGTTTTCAGTACTACATGTCAGAACTACAGTTAGGCCTAGTGGAGTATTTGAGGCTGCGGGGGTTTTGTCTCCAGCTGAGAAGTAAAACATTGATTAACATTGACATGATTTACATGTGGTGCAAGATCTTTGGTCGCTCCAAAGCATTATTCATGACAGTTGTTAAGGTCATACAAGATAAAAAGAATCTCACGCACGTGGTCTGACAAAAAACAAAGGCGTTTTTATTTGGTGGGAGGCAGTTTTTGCCCCCAAAAAAGAAGTCATTTATGACAAATGTCAGGCAGAATGTTCATGCTGTGCTTTCCCATGTAACGAAAGCAAAACATGAAAAACCGGCAAAATCTTTGCGTTCCACAGAAGGCAGAGAGACATACGGGTTTGGAACTGCATGAGGGTGAGCAAATGATGACAGACGTTTCATTCTGACTAAACTATTCCTTTAAGAACCCAGACATAAGACTTGGAGAAACATAAAGCATTGCGTTTTGTTATTAAAATTAAAGAGGACATCTGCTGTGAAAGAGACACTAGAAAGCGTTCTGAATCTGCTGGCCAACATTCAGTCTTCTGGGTTTGTGTTCTTCTCAGGAACACGTTCAAGCCATATTTGTGAATCTGGCGTGGTGTTTTGCGTGAGCCTGGCCCTCGGTCTGCTCATTCTAGATTCAGAGTCTGTTGTGTGCGTCTGCAGGAGGAGCTCGAGTCCGTCTCTAGAGAGGCCGGTCAATGCATGCTCTGAGTTCTGAGCTGAACTTCAATCAGTTTTAAAGCCATTTCACTCTCTCTAACATTGTGTTCACTTTAGTGATGAACGAGATGGGTAATTAAATATAACTGACAGATCACATTCATATTTCTCGATGCATTTGAAGCTTAATACAGCCTAACTGAACGGGTCATATTTTTAAGAGTTAGGGAGAGCTGAACTGGGGGGAAACAAAGCTGAATTATAGTCCAGTGAACGAAAGGCTTTTAACAAATTAATGGTCTTACACTGCCCTTTACACTCCAGACTCTAATTGCACATCACTTCTCAATTTTATTATTATTTTTCTATTATTAAATAATTGTTTTTATACAATTAATAATATAATTATTTTAAATATTTATTTATTATAATTATTAGTTACTTAAAAAAATAACTTGAAGCAGTGCTCCATCAACGAATGTCTGATTTTTCCACATTTGGCACCATTTTAATGCAGTTTAAATGTAAAAGTAATATTTAATCTAATATCTAAATGTTGTATAAAACAAATAATGTCGAAATAATAATTAATCTAATATTTATGCTGATTTAGTCTTTTAAACCTCAATCTCACTGTAGGTGAGCAAGCACTAATGTCCATATTACCTGACGGGGATGATGATAACGAAGCTAGAAACTATGATGTGTGAATAGTTGTAACAAAACAGAAAAGAAAAAAAAAACACTAAACAAAACAAAACAAAAGATAAAAACAAACAAAACAAAAACAAAAAAAAAAAGAAAACAAAGAAAAAGAACAATACATAAAAACAAACAAAACAAAAACAAGCAAAAGAAAACCAAAATAAAAAAGAAAACAAAGAAAAAGAACAATACATAAAAACAAACAAAACAAAAAAAAAAAAAAAAAAAAGAAAAAAAAAAAGAAAAAAGAAAAAAAAGAATAACAAAAAACAAACAAAACAAAAACAAGCAAAACAAAACAAAAAGAAAAAAGAAAACAAAAGAAAACAAACAAACAACAAAAATAACAACAAATCTCATGGAACAAAACAAAAACAAGCAAAGGAAATGAAAACAAGCAAACCAGCAAAAAGAAAAGGAAAGCAATGGCTTATAATACATATAATTCACATAATTTCTATTCTCATGGAAGCATTCAGTGACATGCCACTCTCTCATGCTGAGAGAGAGCACTCCCATCAGGAGAACAGGTTTTGGAGAGGTGCTGTTTGGGGAAATCTCTGGTGGCCTCTGGTGGAAGAGAGCTGGAATTAGTAGACATTACCAATTTTAGAATTACCTCCATATCAGTTCATGAGATTGAAATAATCCCAGTTGGCCACATCGCAAATAATGTTTAGAAATTTGAAATAAAAAAAGAAAGAAGAGAAATTTAGAAGCCCTGACAGTTGTTAGCCCCCATTGACTTCCAAAGTATGGAAAAAAACACTATGAAAGTCAATGGGGACCAGAAACTTGTTTAGTTTCCAGCATTCTTCAAAATATCTTCTTTTGTTTTCAGCAGAGGAACAACTTTAGGGTGAGCAAATGATGACAGAATTGTCATTTTTGGCTGAACTATCCCTTTATTAAGCACATTTATTCTAATTAATCTAATTTGCCATGTTCATTAATTAGGCTATCAAAAAATGTCCATCACTGTTATTTTCTAAATATTTTTTTAAATAAATGTCTTAATGTTTGTCAGTGTGCTTTAATTGTGTTCTCTTGTTCATAAAACAGCAGTAGAAAAAATAAACATTATAAGCTAAGCATTATAAAAATATTGTAATTTTTGATGGTACTAACATAAAAACGCTATAATGACTGGTTTGCTCATTGCGTCAGGCGCTGAAGCGCATCAGACACACGGGATTAGTTTTTAAGAGATGTGTATGTAGATTAATTGTTACTTCAGATGTTATCTGGCATGCTCATGGTCTTTTGGGCAGGGTTATAATAAATACTAAATTCTCTATTCTAGATCAGTGAGTCCTGTCCGCGTTTTACGTCAAACCCACGCGGGGGTTACGTGTGTAAACACGGAAGTGTCTGTAACGATACCGGAACCGCGTCGGCGCTTTGTCAAACTCGTGCCGCGGTGTCACTGTATCACCGACTGAAGCCATGAGCCGCTTAACAGCGCTGGTCATTGTGGTCCTTTGCTTGTATCAAGGTGAGTCAATGTATTCCGCCAGTTATACTGTAAGATGATGTTTGTGGCACTGAGGGACGATACAGATTGATAAACCTCGTGACGTGTTTATATCTAAATCCCTGCGCACTGTATTTGGAAATGAAAAGACAATCTCTACTATTATTCAGCATGTGGTTGGCTAATTTTCAGGTAAAGTGCGGCATTTTCTCCACTTTTGCAATGCGTGACAGATGGTTTTTGGGGCCGAGGTGGTAAAGAGTGTCTGGATGAACCACATTCCTGCTTTTGACATGTACATAAATACTGACTTCCTGCTTCGCCTTTGTTTACACGTTGCCATATGCGTGTGTGATCCCTGTTTACTGTGTATTCTCTTAGTAAAATGGGTAAAAATATACAGACAGATGAAAAATTTAAGCAAAAACCAACATGAAGTGTCTCAGTAAGGTGTTGGGCCACCAGATTGGCATTGATTCTGCAAGTCTGAGGAAGTCTGCTGGAGAAATGGGATACGATTCTTTCAAAAGATATTCTTTCATTCTGTGTTTTCATGATACTATAGGCTTAAACTATAGTATCATCAAAATGCATACGATATGCATAGTGTACTATGCAGACACGTCTTTTTGCAAAACAACAACAACAAAGGGGCAGTTGTTGCTTAATGGTTCGAGAGTCGGACTTGTAACCTTAAGGTTGCGGGTTCGAGTCTCAGGTCCGGCAGGAGTTGATGGTGGGGGGAGTGAATAACCAGCGCTCTCTTCCACCATCAATAACACGACTGAGGTGAGACCCTTGAGCAAGGCACCGGACCTCCAACTGCTGTGTGTGTGTGTGTGTGTGTGTGTGTGTGTGTGTGTGTGTGTGTGTGTGTGTGTGTGTACTTGGATGGGTTAAATGCAGAGCACAAATTCTGAGTATGGGACACCATACTTGGCCACACTTCACTTCTTCTTTGCACAACTTCCTTACATTACATATATATACCTCAATGCAAAGCTTCCACTCATTCTTGCACCATCATTGCACTTTTATTTTTATTGTATTGCATTGTATATTTTTTTTAATTTCTATTATTGTATTGCTGAAGACTATACCTAAGCCTTACAAAAAGCATTTCAATGTACATATGGTCATTGACACTTGTACATATGACAAATAAATTTAAACTGAAACTGAGCTGTGTGTTATGCCCAAGATTTGATTTTGTTTTGTTTTTTTTGTGGTATTTTCCAGTTTGCACCAGTCAATCGTTAAATAACAGTCAAGGTGAAACTCCTAACCAACAAGAGACGGATGTAGTTACAGC